>NW_023494796.1:9885602-9903102 GCF_904425465.1 Colossoma macropomum | reverse complement strand
GGCACGGTGGCACAGTGGGTAGCGCTGTCGCCTCACAGCAAGAATGGCCTGGGTTTGATTCCCGGCCGGGTGACCAGGGTCATTTCTGTGTGGAGTTTGCCTGTTCTTCCCGTGTCTGTGTGGGTTTCCTCCGGGTACTCCGGTTTCCTCCCACGGTCCAAAAACATGCAGTTAGGCTAATTGGACGTGCTAAAATTGCCCCTAGGTGTGAATGTGTGTGTAATTGTATATGTCTGTCTGTCTGTCTGCCCTGCGATGGACTGGCGACCTGTCCAGGGTGTTATCCTGCCTTCCGCCCAATGACAGCTGGGATAGGCTCCAGCACCCCACCGCGACCCAGAAGGATAAGCGGTTTAGATGATGGATGGATGGATGGATAGATCAGGTAAAGAATATGGATTAGTTAAATCACACCACAGTGGTGTTTCAGCTTCAGAATGAGTGTCTTAGGAACTTTTCTGTTTCTCCTTACATTTTCTTATTTAGACTTTCTAAGACCTGATAGACCCACCATGAGGTTTTTCTTTTTTCTCTCACCAATCAGTTCCTGAACTCCTGAACACTTTAATGATTTTTTTTTTATTAAAACATACAATTAAATTTATAATGATGTGAAATAAAACTACCCACAACTACACTAATTTGTCTTCATGCAAGGACCAGTACTACCCAAACCACTGCAGTTGCTTATGTTTTCACAGAATGCTTTCCCTACTAGCATTGTTGAAGTTTGTACATGCGAGTGGAGAGACTTCTGTATGTGAGGGTGGTGGGGGTGTTGAAATTTGTATGTGCAAGTGGGGGGGTGTGGGTTGTGGTGAAGTTTACACATGCGACATGGTTGGGGGGACCACACTTTCATATGTGGTCAATTACTTCTAGCTAAGATAAACTGCTGAGAGACGTGCAAATGTGTGAGCACAGGGGTGAATAGTTGTTCCATCGGCAGCAAAACGACTCCTCTTAAAGGCACAAATACCCACCCCACATTGAGGTGGAAGCCATTGACGTGGCAGAAATGTTTAAGTGGCATCTGGGGTGGCCAGTAAGATTTCAGGAAAGGCCCTGGTCACTCCAGCCACCCCTTTAGAATCTTGTATGCTTTTGGATCCTTTCACTTTCATTTGAATCACCCTCTTCACCACATGGCTCCCCCACCTGGCTCAGACTCTCTGTACCAAGTTCTCTTCTTAGGTTATTACAGTTCTTATGTAACTCCTTCTGGCAGCACCTTCTGCAGCTCAGGAACATTTTGTTCGTTGTCTAACCTTTAACCATGTACAGGTGGCAGAGGCTACGTTCACATTACCAGTGTGAAGTGGCACAAATCCAATTTTTTGCCCTAATGTGACTCAGATCTGATGTTTTCAGGGCTGTGTGGACACGCAAATCTGATCTTTTCAAAAGCAACCTGAGTCACTTTTACATGTGGTCCTAGATTGGATACGTATCCGATGTGTGGCCATGCGACCTTAATATGAACGTTCAGATCGGAATTCATGCACTTTTTTCAGACTGCGCGTGCGCCATCATTCAGCGTTACCATGGCAGCAGCGCCGAACAGAAGCTAAAGCCT
This sequence comes from Colossoma macropomum, assembly GCF_904425465.1. Lineage (NCBI taxonomy): Eukaryota > Metazoa > Chordata > Actinopteri > Characiformes > Serrasalmidae > Colossoma > Colossoma macropomum. The sequence continues at coordinate 9,901,526 of NW_023494796.1, read as the reverse complement.
GTAAATGGTGGAAAAGAGACACATCTCACCCTTTCCGCAAAAGGTTAGGCTAGTGGCGTTGTGGAAGTTCATTCACTGCAAATAAAGACACAGGCCAAACCACAGTAGTTCAAACTAAGGTGGTTCTAACTAACCTGGCTCAGACTGCTGTGGTCCAACCGAACTACGACGGTTTTGGGAAATTTTCGTTTGTTGGTTGGATGTTGGTTAGTTCTACAATACTACACTGGTTTAGCAGTGACCTCCATCAGGAAACACACCCTGTTACAGTTACAGAAAAAAAGACAGTAATCAGACTAGTTACATCAAAAATATATACATTTAAAAAAAATGCTGAATTCATGTCAGAACAGAATACAGTCTGCTCTGAAATGAAATCAGGGCTTCATCGCTTTAAACCGTTCAGTGCTTCAAACATGTATGCATGAAATGCAGGCATTACAGTGAAAAGTTAAGTGCGATGCACACAAGACAGTGTTTTAAAACAACATAAACAGTACATGCAGGTTTGCATTTAAAGGAATGAAAGGCTGAATTGGTGTCACAGTGTCAGGAAGCTGAATCTGAATGTGTTCTTGTAGCTGAACTATTTTCTGGCCCTGATTTCTACAGTTTATAAATGTGTATGTATTGACACAGCATTAGTAGATATGTGCATTAAAAATATCAGACCGTCATCGTCCTCAATTCCCTTACCAGTGTATCCCATAATGAAGAAAAATACCAGTACAGTAATTCCTCTTTAATGTGAGGAATAATTATCAAGGATTCAATAATCTGACTGACTGGTGTGAAAGAAGAAAATAACTGTGGTATTAAAGTGTAGAATGAATCTCTGTGTTTGTGTTCAATTCATAGAGAAGACAAAGCAGCAGGACTGGACATTTTTCAAGACCAGTCTTTACTACATCTCTACTGAGAGGAAGAGCTGGAGTGAGAGCAGACAGGACTGCAGAGAGAGAGGAGCAGACCTGCTGATCATAAACAGCAGAGAAGAACAGGTGAGAGAGAGAGAGAGAGAGATTGTTTATGTCAGACCATACCAGCACAAATATGTGTGCAGTAAGTTACTTTTCCTCTCTGTTTCTGAGAATGTTCATCTGATTCTTAACAGAACTTCACTGAAATACTGAGACGAGGACAGACAGCTTGGATTGGTCTGACTGACAGAGGGGGTCTGGAAATGGGTGGACGGCTCAGCACTGACCACTAAGTAAGAGATCACTGAACTGAACTCTGGTGATGGGGCAGTTAATGACTGTCACTCCTCACCGCTCTGATAAACACAGTGGATTCTCTGATTCTCTCTTTCAGGTTCTGGGCAAGTGGAGAACCCAACAGTCATTTAGGAGATGAGGACTGTGTTGTAACTGCAATGAAATGGGCTGATTTTCCCTGTAATCACAGGTTTGTTTGGATTTGTGAGAAAAGTATGTTTAACTAACAGTGTTTTAGAATGAATTTCAGTGAATATCAGGAATATCAGCAGTTTGTTTGGATCTGTAAGGGAACATTTAGCTAAACTTCTAATACTGAACTTTGGAAGTGTGGAAAATATCCCTGCAGATTTCAAGCAAGCAAGCAAGCACAGAGGTTCTGCTTCTTGGTCCAAAACCTGCTAGAAACAAACTGTCTAATTTTACACTTAAACTTAACAATTTCTCAGTTGCATCAACTCCATCTGTATAAAATCTTGGTGTCATTATAGATCCTGATCTGTCCTTCGACGCACATATAACTAATATTACCAGAACAGCCTTCCTGCATCTCTGCAATATTGCTAAATGAAGAAATGCATCTCTACAGGATGCAGAAAAGCTAGTTCATGCATTTATTACTTCAAGGCTAGATTACTGTAATGCCCTGCTGTCTGGATGTCCCAGCAAAAGCCTTAACAAGCTTCAGTTAGTCCAGAACACTACAGCCAGAGTCCTTACTAGAACCAGAAAGTTGACCATATCAGCCCAGTTTTATCAACCCTACACTGGTTACCAGTTAAATTTCGCATCGATTCTAAAATTCTCTTACTGACCTATAGAGCTCTAAATGGACTCGCCCCTCAGTACCTGAGTGAACTTCTCTCCCACTATGAACCGTCACGCCTACTTAGATCACAAGGTGCTGGTTTACTATTAGTACCTATAATTAATAAAGGTACATCGGGGGGAGAGAAGACTCATACAAAGCCCCCCAGCTTTGGAATAATCTTTCTGTTAATGTTCGGAACTCAGACACAGCCTCAGTCTTTAAGTCTAGGCTAAAAACTCACTTGTATAGTCAAGCCTTTGGTAATGAGTTTTCCCTGTCAGATCCAGACCTGACAGAGTCTCTGCTGCTCTGTTAACACTGTAATCTGTGATCAGTCACTCTTTACAGAACTAACTCTGTGTTTTCCGTTCTTTGCTGAGTTGAACAGCTGCCCATCCTGTGCGTCTGATGCTGTTGCTTCTTCTGCCTTGATCGGGGGCCACTGCTCGCCAGCCTTCTTGATCGGCTTGACCACCATTGAGCTTCATGCTGTAGCGTTGTACAATCCTCACCCTCATGAACTGACCCTCCTGATGATGCTGCTGCTGCATAAACTGAAACTAATCTAATCAACCATTGCTCCACCTGTTTTCTCCGCTTTTTACTAAAACTTTATACTAACAATGTTTGCTATCCGGTGCTGACCAGAGGACGATGGGTTCCCCTTTCTGAGTCTTGGTTCCTCTCAAGGTTCCCTCCTCCTGCTCTTAGGGAGTTTTTCCTTGCCACTGTCGGGACTGGCGACGCTCATGGGGGCTTGGACCCAGATTTTTTTCTGTAATGCTGATTTTTTCTGTAAAGCTGCTTTGTGAGAACACCTGTTGTAAAAAGCGCTGTATAAATAAACTTTGCTTGCTGCAGATTTCTTTGAAAAACTGAAAGCAAGTCTCCAGTAAAGAACGGAAGCCGTGAAATGTGGCCACATTATATGCTGAAAAGACTGATATTATATGAAGTTGTCGAGGCTTCTGTGTAATTTTCTGTTTAATGTATAATTTCTGACTGTTTGTAGTGAGACATGTAATCAGACGTCAGATGTGAGTTCACAAGGTTTGATTGCCCCCTGGAGGATGAATGAAGTCAGTGCAGGATCTGTTTATAATATGTAGTTGATTGTCTTTTAAGTATTCGTCTCATACATCTGATTTTTTTGTAAATGTTATTGTTTTTATTATGTTTACTTTTATTATGTTTATTAGTTTCATTTGAAATGTTAAACTTGTCGCTGTGTAAGAATTTAATTGTCTGCTACATTTAATAGAGATGACAGATTATCTAATAGAAATAGCAATAAATTATGATTCTGTGTTTTTGGTGACATTTGTTGTGATGTTTTATTTTAAAAATGTATTGATGTTTTATGTTATTACTGTAAATATTCTACTGGTCCTGACTGGAGATCAGATATCAGTTCCAGGTTGTACAGTTCTAATGTATCAGTCAGTGAGCAATAACAGTACAAAATACACAAGTATGATCGGCTCATAATTTATAAAGTACCTTGATTTCTCATTTTAAACAGGCTGAATTTGGGTGTCGCATCATAATTATCCACAAGAGGGCAACAAACACCATCTCAAAGCAGATTCAACAATAATCAGTTATACACATTTTTCTGTATAATATACCAGCAACAGGTTTAACTGACAATCAAATATTACTGTTTCTCCCAGAAGTGATTCCAAAATGAACATGTTTCTGTGAACATGAATGACATTTATTTATTTGCATTTTCTGCTTTGGTACATAACAAAACTTGTCTCAAAACCATCATGAAACAATGTCTCAGACATCAGCCACTGTGCTCTATAACCATTTCATGAAATTACTTTATATAAGGAAGCTTTTAGCTTTTAGACTGTCTTTAACCTCTTAATTCTGCAGGAATTTTAAAGAATGTCTCTTTTAATAGCTAAAACGCTAAAGAGCTGCACTCAGACTACATTCAGTAATGACACATTTAAGTGTAAAACAAAACTGCTGAAGATGGAGGACGAAGATTTCACTTCAGCATTTTTAGTTCTATTTTGATTCCTCTCTAAAATAAGAGTATATTTCCATGCCTACACATTTACTGAGGAACTCACACATCACACGTCAGATCCCAGAGTAGTATGTTTAACATACACTATATGGCAAAAAGTTTGTGGATTTATTTCAGGTGTTTCAGCCACATCCATTGCTAACAGGTGGATATAATTAAGCACATAGTCTTGCAGTCTTGATAGACAAACACTGGCAGTAGAACAGGTCATACAGATGAGCTCAGTGACTTTAAACATGGCTCTGTCATTGGATGCCACCTCTGCCACAAGGCAGTTTGTGAAATTTCTGTCCTGCTAGATCTGCCCCAGTCAACTGTAAGTGCTGCTATTGTGAAATGGAAGCGTCTAGGAGCAACAACAGCTCAGCCCCTAAGCGGTAAACCATGCGAACGTGCAAAATGGGTCCGCCGAGCACTGAAGCACTCAGTGCTTTCCCTCTGTTGAATCACTCACTAATGAGTTCAAAACTCTGGAAGCAACATCAGCAAAACAACTGCACATTAGGAGCTTCGCAAAATGGGTTTCCATGGCCGAGCAGCTGCACACAAGCCTAAGATCAAAATGCACGATGCCAAGTGTCAGATGGAGTGGTGTAAAGCACGTCACCACTGGACTCTGAAGCAGTGGAAATGTGTGCTCTGGAGTAATGAATCAAGCTTCACTATCTGGCAGTCTGATCTGGGTTTGGTTGATCCTTGGAAATCATTACCTAATAGAATACATAGTAACAACAGTAAAGTTTGGTGGGGGTGGGATAACGGTCTAGGGCTGATTTTCAGGATTTGGGCCTCTTAGTTTCAGTGAAGGGTAATTTTAATGCTACACCATACAAAGGCTTTTGGTCTTGGCCATTGAAAAACAGAGTGAAAGAGGGTGAAAGAAGGATAACAAAGTATGCAGAAGAACAGATGGACTACAGTCTGTGATTGTAGAACTACAAAGTGCACCTAGATGGTAAGTGGAACTTATAAAACGGACAATGAGAGTAGATACAAATGCAAACTCCTTGCACTTCAAGGGTGATAGCCGTTTAAACTGGTCAGCAAGTCTCCTAATGTGGTCAAGTTCACACTATTAGCTTATTATCAAAAATCTGATAAGCCTTTAATAGTCTGGTCACTTCTCCTTAATGAAATTTCTCAATGTGTCTTTTTAGTGTCATTCTGTCTATCATTTCCTCCTTCAGCAGACTGAATAGAATCTGACACTTGTTTGGCTGCTTTTCTTAGTTCTGCAATATAAAAGCAGTACAACATGCATAAATGTATTTTACTTAATCATATTTGAGTGAATATAATTATTATATTCACTTAAATATATACATATTTTATTTGAATTCAGGTAAGCTGAGGCTCAAGGTTATTTGCACATTTTAACCCAAAACCCCCATTTTGAGGAAACTGCTAATATTTCTAGACATCATTACTTGTATTAAGTGTTTTTTAGTGAGTTAACATAGTTTAACTTAAAGTTCTCACCTTACGTGTGAGGGGAATTTTCTCATTTTTCTTTTTTATCTTTAGTATAAAGATATCTAACACAATCTCTCGCCAATAGAGAAGCTACACGCAGCAGAGATACATCCTGTCTGCAGTGTCAGTCAATCTGCTTCATGTTTATGATTCTGTAAGGTTAAAGTGCTGCAGTGTTTCCAGTGTATTATAGTCATTTATATGGAAATGGACATTCAGAATGAACCTCTTCAGTACCAGAACATGGAAAAAGAGGACAAAACCTCTCAGTCATTTGGAGAGAGTCAACACAGAGGTAAGTACTTATAAACTGACCCACATGTCCACACACAAAGAGCCATTTCAGAAGAGAATGGACACTTTCATTCACCTCACTAGTCTGTTAAAGGTGTATTTGTGTGTGTTTGATGTTTAGGAGTGTTCAGGCTGGCTGTACTGTGTCTCGGTGTGATGTGTATCCTTCAGGCAGCTCTCAATATTGCTCTGAGACTGTACTGTAAGTTCAGCGTTTATACCTTAAAACACTTTATGAACTGGAACACACTGATATATTCTTGTTTTTATCCATGTACAGCGGCAGTCAAAAATATTTGCTCAGAAAACTCATCAGCTCCCAGTTTGTTAGATACTCCTGCTTTGTACCTATGAGGTCAACCAAACTTAAACGTCCGTTAGATGTACAGTACTGTGGAAGAGTCAGATGACTCCCACAAACCCTCCCACCATAATCCTTTCATTATTTTCATTTTCAGTTAAAATGCCATTAAGTATAAGTACACAGTCTTTGACTTTTCCCTTCCTTGAGTAAGTTTCTTATACTTTTGCATGCAAAAATTTGAACACCCTCATCTGAACATTATATGTTTTCCTCATTTGATTTTCTAAGCGAAAACAAGTTTACACATATCAGTGTCTAGGGCCGGACTGGGGTAGGAGTTTGAAATGGGTGTTTATATCTATGTTCACAAAAAGTGGCTAACATTTGGGAAAGAGGGATTTTGTTGTGGGTGATACTTAAAAAATAAGTTGAAATCTTTGGGCTGAGCAAAGTAATCAAATGTTTTTTTTCTGCTCTTTCCCTGTCTGGTTCCCCTGTGTTCTGATCTGTGGTCTGTCGTGACGCTCCTTGTGCTGCACAATGAACATGTAAAATATATTTCATGTTAAGAGCTGAAATAACTACTTTTAACAATGTTCCCATAAGTACACTGGGTAACCTAATGTAAGCTGTACCTGGAGCTCTCCCTGAACTTGAAGGTGTCTCATGCTCTCTTTCTGGCTGTGTTTCTCCATCTTTGCAAAATCAAAATGAAAACACAAAGTTAATTATGAATCTACACGCATATATTTGTTCTGAAGTATCTAGCACCATATAGCATCACCAAACAATGTCTGCAATGCATACTATGTGGCTCAAGCTTTACATTGTGCTAGGATAGAAAATACTGTATGCTTTATTGAAAAAAAGCCTCTAAATCAGATCCACACTTGTTTAATACAACGTATGCTTTTGAAACATCCATGAATGCAACTGTGCCTCAGCTGAAAAGCACTTTTTCATGCTAACCGCAAGAAACAAGACAAGATCTTCTCAAGAGTCACACAATCAAACTGCTGCATACTGATTGGTAAAACTGCACTTTTAAGAGTATCTATCTATATTTTGTGAATCTGGGCTGCACAGTGAAGCATCAAATGAGAACCAAGCAGCTTCTTCGTCCAGTGCTTTTCTTTTTTTGTCCTTTCCCTCTCCGCACCACACTTTTCTCTATTTCTTGCTGAGAGCTGATTAGCACAAACTCACAAACGAGCGGGTAATGAGTGTTTTTTTCATGCTACATCACGGCAGAAAGACGTGATCTGTGAAACAGGACTGCAGAGGCAGTGTGTGTTCAGAAGCTGTACTGTGTTGTTCAGTTCATTATACATTGGAACATCATTTAGCCAGGCCATCCAGGTCAGTGTCAGTGTCACTGATAGGCACTAATAATAAGTTTCACCTACTAATAAGTAACTAATAAGTACCAATAAGTTACAAATGTAAATGTGGTGTTTATCTTCAAATTTAAGTGCACCATTTCTGTTTGGTTTACACCTGCATTTGTAAATGAATATGCTTCATGCAGACACTCTCATTTCCCTACTTCCATTCATTTCTTGATGTTTGTTAGTGATCAGTATGTTAAAAAAGCTCTGAGCAACTCTTTTTGACTGCAAGTGATGAATTTAGTAATAATTCTCTATTACTTTCAGTGACTGACCTGGACCAGACCATCTGTACCAATCAAACTGAAGAGACTTACACCAGCCTGACAATAGAAAGAGATCAGTTACAGAAAGAGAGAGACGAACTCCAGAGGAGGCTTTCTGAACTGGGTTAGTGAATTTTATACGCTCCTAATGTCTTCAAATGTAAATAAAACTGTACTGAGTTGGACCAGTTTTATGTTAGTTTGCTAATGATAACACATTTATCGGTTCTCTTTGTCAGACAATACTGTTGTTATAACAAGCTGTTCTGCATCTGTCTGTGTTGTATTCATGTTAGTATTGGCTTTTCATCAAACCACTGCAGTTTTCATTTGCACAGCTAATTAAGAACAGTGGTTAATGTTACTTGTATCTTTGCTCATCTGCTAAAACGAGCTTTCAGCGGCTCTTATATAGTGAGCTGTCGACTGACTGGCTCCAGAGTCAAGACTGTTAAACAATTACACTAATAACGCTGTCATTTACCACTGAAATACTACATCTAAAATAACATAGACTGTCTTTGTTTATCAAATAAAGTGGTAAATGTGGTGAAATCTGTGATCTCCCAGGACATAAGCTGCTGCCCTATGTGTACAAATATTAACAGTGTACTGTATAAATGCCTAATATGTTGTATTAACACATTTTAAGAACTTCCAGTGTACACTATGTTGTGGTTACTATGAGAAGACACTCACATATAAAATGCTAAAGACCGGATATGAAACCAGGAACCACCCGTCTCCCCCAGCATTAATACAATGTAGTGAAGTAACACATTGAGCTACAGTGACTGTTTGCACAATCTGCACTTCTGGATATAAAAGTTTCTTTTTAATATGATGGAAACCATATTATTTACATTTGTTTTCCAAAGCTAACATATTTCAAGTTATTAAACCAAGAATTAAACAGACGTAGCCCAACCTCAGTGTTGTGGTCCTGACTGGCACAGATATTTGAAGTAATATTACTTTTCATGGGTTTCAGTAAAGCTTCATTTTTCGCTCTGGTTCATAATGCAGTAAGTTACACTTTATCTGCAAAGGTTAGGCTACTATTGAGCGGCGTTGTGGAAGTTCATTCACTGCAAATAAAGACACAGGTCAAACCACAGTAGTTCAAACTAAGGTGGTTCTAACTAACCTGGTTCAGACTGCTGTGGTCCAACCGAACTACGATGGTTTTGGGAAACAGTTGTTGGTTGGATGTTGGTTAGTTTTACAATACTACACTGGTTTAGCAGTGACCTCCATCAGGAAACACACCCTGTTACAGTTACAGAAAAAAGACAGTAATCAGACTAGTTACATCAAAAATATATACATTTAAAAAAATGCTGAATTCATGTCAGAACAGAATACAGTCTGCTCTGAAATGAAATCAAGGCTTAATCGCTTTAAACCGTTCAGTGAAAAGTTAAGTGCGATGCACACAAGACAGTGTTTTAAAACAACATAAACAGTACATGCAGGTTTGCATTTAAAGGAATGAAAGGCTGAATTGGTGTCAGAGTGTCAGGAAGCTGAATCTGAATGTGTTCTTGTAGCTGAACTATTTTCTGGCCCTGATTTCTACAGTTTATAAATGTGTATGTATTGACACAGCATTAGTAGATATGTGCATTAAAATATCAGACCGTCATCATCCTCAATTCCCTTACCAGTGTATCCCATGATGCAATAAAAATACCAGTACAATAATTCCTTTTTAATATGAGTAATAATTAACAAGGATTCAATAATCTGACTGACTGGTGTGAAAGAAGAAAATAACTATAATTTTAAAGTGTAGAATGAATCTCTGTGTTTGTGTTCAATTCATAGAGAAGGCAGGACAGCAGGGTTGGACATTTTTCAAGAACAGTCTTTACTACATCTCTACTGAGAGGAAGAGCTGGAGTGAGAGCAGACAGGACTGCAGAGAGAGAGGAGCAGACCTGCTGATCATAAACAGCATAGAAGAACAGGTGAGGGTGAGAGAGAGAGAGAGAGAGATTGTTTATGTCAGACCATACCAGCACAAATATGTGTGCAGTAAGTTACTTTTCCTCTCTGTTTCTGAGAATGTACATCTGGTTGTTAACAGAACTTCACTGAAATACTGAGACGAGGACAGACAGCTTGGATTGGTCTGACTGACAGTGAGACAGAGGGGGTCTGGAAATGGGTGGACGGCTCAGCGCTGACCACTAAGTAAGAGATCACTGAACTGAACTCTGGACATGGTGCAGTTACTGACTGTCACTCCTCACTTCTCTGATAAACACAGTGGATTCTCTGATTCTCTCTTTCAGGTTCTGGGCAAGTGGAGATCCCAACAGTCATTTAGGAGATGAGGACTGTGTTGTAACTGCAATGAAATGGGCTGATTTTCCCTGTAATCATAGGTTTGTTTGGATTTGTGAGAAAAGCATGTTTAACTAAGAGTGTTTTAGAATGAATTTCAGTGAATATCAGGAATATCAGCAGTTTGTTTGGATCTGTAAGGGAACATTTAGCTAAATGGTCACCAGCCTGTGACTGAATAACAGCATATTTGTATTGAATTCATAACTGTCACTCTTTTAATTACATTTGGATTACAAAATATTAGCGCTTACATTGAATCCAGAGGTTAAAGACCTCAGCATCACTGAATGTGTTTGGTGTTTATTTGATTGTGAGAAGCAGAAAATTCAACCAACTTCTAATACTGAACTTTGGAAGTGTGGAAAATATCCCTGCAGATTTCAAGCAAGCAAGCAAGCCCAGAGGTTCTGCTTCTTGGTCCAAAACCTGCTAGATACAAACTGTCTAATTTTACACTTAAACTTAACAATTTCTCAGTTGCATCAACTTAATCTGTAAAACGCCTTGGTGTCATTATAGATCCTGATCTGTCCTTCGACACACATATAACTAATATTACTAGAACAGCCTTCCTGCATCTCTGCAATATTGCTAAATTGAGAAATGCATTATCTCTACAGGATGCAGAAAAGTTAGTTCATGCATTTATTACTTCAAGGCTAGACTACTGTAATACCCTGCTGGCTGGATGTCCCAGCAAAAGCCTTAACAAGCTTCAGTTAGTCCAGAACACTGCAGCCAGAGTCCTTACTAGAACCAGAAAGTTTGACCATATCAACCCTACACTGGTTACCAGTTAAATTTCACATCGATTCTAAAATTCTCTTACTGACCTAGACCTCTAGACCTGCCGGAGTCTCTGCTGCTCTGTTAACACTGTAATCTGTGATCAGTCACTCTTTACAGAACTAACTCTGTGTTTTCCGTTCTTTGCTGAGTTGAACAGCTGCCCATCCTGTGCGTCTGATGCTGTTGCTTCTTCTGCCTTGATCGGGGGCCACTGCTCACCAGCCTTCTGGACCGGCTTGACCACCGTTGAACTTCATGCTGTACAACCCTGTGCAATCCTCACCCTCATGAACTGACCCTCCTGATGATGCTGCTGCTGCATAAACTGAAACTAATCTAATCAACCATTGCTCCACCTGTTTTCCCCGCTTTTCACTAAAACTTTATACTAACAATGTTTGCTATCCAGTGTTGACCAGAGGAGGATGGGTTCCCCTTCTGAGTCTTGGTTCCTCTTAAGGTTTCCTCCTTTTGCTCTTAGGGAGTTTTTCCTTGCCACTGTCGCCACTGGCGACACTCATGGGGGCTTGGACCCAGATTTTTTTCTGTAATGCTGATTTTTCTGTAAAGCTGCTTTGTGAGAACACCTGTTGTAAAAAGCGCTATATAAATAAACTTTGCTTGCTGCAGATTTCTTTGAAAAACTGAAAGCAAGTCTCCAGTAAAGAATGGAAGCTGTGAAATGTGGCCACATTATATGATGAAAAGGCTGATATTATATGAAGTTGTCAAGGCTTCTGTGTAATTTTCTGTTTAATGTACAATTTCTGACTGTAGTCAGACATGTGATCAGACGTCAGATGTTAGTTCACAAGGTTTGATTGCCCCCTGGAGGATGAATGAAGTCAGTGCAGGATCTGTTTATAATATGTAGTATATTGTCTTTTAAGTATTCGTCTCATACATCTGATTTTTTTTTGTAAATGTTATTGTTTTTATTATGTTTACTTAACAATTTCATTTCAAAACTTGTCGCTGTGTAAGAATTTAATTGTCTGCTACATTTAATAGAGCTGATAGATTATCTAATAGAAATAGCAATAAATTATGATTGTGTGTTTTTGGTGACATTTGTTGTGATGTGTTTATTTTAAAAATGTATTGATGTTTTATGTTATTACTGTAAATATTCTACTGTTCCTGACTGAGGATCAGATATCAGCTCCAGTTTATACAGTTCTAATGTATCAGTCAGTGAGCAATAACAGTACAAAATACACAAGTATGATCGGCTCATAATTTATAAAGAACCTTGATTTCTCATTTTAAACACGCTGAATTTGGGTGTCGCATCATAATTATCCACAAGAGGGCACCAAACACCACCTCAAAGCAGATTCAACAATAATCAGTTGTACACATTTTTTCTGTACAATATGCCCGCAACAGGTTTAACTGACACTCAAATATTACTGTTTCTCCCAGAAGTGATTCCAAAATGAACATGTTTCTGTGAACATGAATGACATTTATTTATTTGCATTTTCTGCTTTGGTACATAACAAAACTTGTCTCAAAACCATCATGAAACAATGTCTCAGACATCAGCCACTGTGCTCTATAACCATTTCATGAAATGACTTTATATAAGGAAGCTTTTAGCTTTTAGACTGTCTTTAACCTCTTAATCATGCAGGAATTTTAAAGAATGTCTCTTTTAATAGCTAAAACGCTAAAGAGCTGCACTCAGACTACATTCAGTAATGACACATTTAAGTGTAAAAAAAACTGCTGAAGATGGAGGACGAAGATTTCACTTCAGCATTTTTAGTTCTATTTTGATTCCTCTCTAAAATAAGAGTATATTTCCATGCCTACACATTTACTGAGGAACTCACACATCACATGTCAGATCCCACAGTCTAATGTAATACCTTTCAAACTTCATACATTACAAGATATTTCAAGCTTAAAAGTCATTTTAAAAACAGAAGTATGTATAACATACACTATATGATGAAAAGTATGTGGATTTATTTCAGGTGTTTCAGCCACATCCATTGCTAACAGGTGGATATAATTAAGCACATAGTCTTGCAGTCTTGATAGACAAACACTGGCAGTAGAACAGGTCATACAGATGAGCTCAGTGACTTTAAACATGGCTCTGTCATTGGATGCCACCTCTGCCACAAGGCAGTTTGTGAAATTTCTGTCCTGCTAGATCTTAACCCAAAACCCCCATTTTGAGGACACTGCTAATATTTCTAGGCATTATTACTTGTATTAAGTGTTTTTAGTGAGTTAACATAGTTTAATTTAAAGTTCTCACCTTACACATGAGGGAATTTTCTCATTTCTCTTTTTTATCTTTAGTATAAAGATATCTAACACGACCTCCCGCCAATAGAGAAGCTACATGCGTCAGAGACACATCCTGTCTGCAGTGTCAGTCAATCTGCTTCATGTTTATGATTCTGTAAGGTTAAAGTGCTGCAGTGTTCCAGTGTATTATAGTCATTAATATGGAAATGGACATTCAGAATGAACCTCTTCAGTACCAGAACACAGAAAAAGTGGACAAAACCTCTCAGTCATGTGGAGAGAGTCAACACAGAGGTAAGTGCTCACATACTGACCCACACGTCCACACACAAAGAGCCATTTCAGAAGAGAATGGACACTTTCATTCACCTCACTAGTCTGTTAAATGTGTATTTGTGCATGTTTGATGTTTAGGAGTGTTCAGGCTGGCTGTACTGTGTCTCGGTGTGATGTGTATCCTTCAGGCAGCTCTCAATATTGCTCTGAGACTGTACTGTAAGTTCAGCGTTCATACTTTAAAACACTTTATGAACTGGAACACACTGATATATTCTTGTTTTTATCCATGTACAGCGGCAGTCAAAAATATTTGCTCAGATACTCATCAGCTCCCAGTTTGTTAGATACTCCTGCTTTGTACCTATGTGGAAGGGTCAGATGACTCCCCCAAACCCTGCCACCGTAATCCCTTTCATTATTTTCATTTTTCAGGTAAAATGCCATTAAGTATAAGTACATTTATTGTTCAGGGTCAGAAAAAAGCAGACAGTACATAAGCCTCAATAACTATATGTAATATTTTCAATATCTAACTTTTTCAGTAGTTATTGTGTCCATTCTTCACCTCTTGTACAACTTCTGTTCTTTTTAAGAGACTTGCTTTCATTTCTAGTTTTTCAGGCTGGGAATCATGGCAGGACTTGGGCACAGCACTCACACACATACTCACAGCTACTGTATCTGCATGAACAGGAGTTTAGTATGTACAGTATGTTAGCCACTTTCTGTTCATGCCATCCTTTGAAAAGAACACTTTGGGAATTAGTCGTTTGGGATTTTGTTGTGGGTCATACTTAAAAAATAAGTTGAAATCTTTGGGCTGAGGGTCTTTAGTGCTAGGATAAAAAAATACTACATGATTTATTGAAAAAAAGCGTCTAAATCAGATCCATACCCTTGTTTAATACAACATATGCTTTTGAAACATCCATGAATGTTATTGTGCCTCAGCTGAAAAGCACACATTTCTCATGGTAATTGCAAGAAACAAGACAAGATCTTCTGAAGAGTCACATCAAACTGCTGCATACTGATTGGCAAAACTGCACTTTTAAGAGTATCTGTCCATATTTTGGGAATCTGGGCTGCACAGTGAAGCATCAAATGAGAACCAAGCAGCTTCTTCTTCCAGTGCCAGTTGTGTCAGAGAGACTGATTACAGTACACAGTGTTAAGAGTGCAGCAGAGACCCGGGCAGGTCTAGTTATTACAGTGTAACTAAAGGGAGAGCCAAAAGGTAACAAAGACATGAGGGCTCCTGGAGATGTCAGCGTCTCTCTGCTCCATCATCAACAAACTTGAGTGAACACATTGGAGCAGCAGGATGACGGCACCAACACTCCCAGTTTACCATAATTCTTTATGTCCATGAACCCCCAGTCCTACACCTTTTTATCTAGCGAGGAAAATTACCAAGGGCTTGACCAACCCTATTTCCAAAAAAGTTGAGACGCTGTGCAGAATGTAAATAAAAATAGGATGCAATGATGTGCAAATCATGTAAACCAAGGACAACATATCAAATGTTGAAACTGAATTTGTTTTTGTTTTTTGAAAAAGATATGCCCATTTTGAATTTGATGCCAACAACATGTTCCAAAAAAGTTGGGACGGGGGCATGTTTACCCCTGTGTTTCATCTCCTCTTCTTTTAACAACACTCTGTGTTTGGAAACTGAGGAGTGCGGTTGCTGTAGTTTTGAAAGAGGAATGTTTTCCCATTCTTGTTTGATATCAGATTTCAGCTGCTCAACAGTTCAGGGTCTCCTTTGTTACACTTTTCATTTCATAATGCGCCAAATGGTTTAATAGGTGACAGGTCTGGACTGCAGGCAGGTCAGTTTAGCACCCAGGTTATTTTAGTATGGAGCAATGCTGTTGTAATACACACAGAATGTAGATTAACATTGTCTTGCTGCAATAATCAAGGCCTTCTCTGAGAAAACAAGTCATCTGGGCAGCAGCATATGTTGCCAAAACATGTATATATCATTCAGCATTAATGGTGCCTTCACAGATGTGCACGTCACCAATGCCATGTGCACTAATGCCCCTCCTATACCATCATGAATACTGGCTTTTGAACTGTTCACTGATAACAAGCTGGGTAGTCTTTAGCCTGGAGGACGCAGTGTCCATGATTTCCAAAAAGAGATTCAAATGTTGATTTGTCGGACTACAGGACACTTTTTTCCACTTCCCTCAGACCATTTTAAATGAGCTCAGGCCCAGAGAAGGTGGCAGCATTTCTAGATCCTGTTTATATATGGTTCCTTCTTTGAGTTTTAGAGTTTTAATTTGCATTTTTAGATGCAGCGATGAACTGTTTTCACAGACAGTGGTTTTCAGAGGTGTTTCTGAGCCCATGCAGTGATTTCCACTACAGAATAGTGTCTGTTTTTAATGCAGTGCCGCCTGAGGGCCCAAAGATCACGGCCAGCAA
>NW_023494796.1:9693102-9880602 GCF_904425465.1 Colossoma macropomum | reverse complement strand
CATCTGACCACAGAAGAGTTTTCTATTTTGCCTCAGTCCATTTTAAATGAGCTTTGGTCCAGAGAAGACCGTTTTGATGATATTATGTACTGTAGATGGTGGGATATCATGTTGAACATTTTTCTGAAATTGTTCCATAATTTTTAGATGCAGTTTTGTGAACCTCTGCCCATCTTTGCTTCTGAGATACTCTGGCTCTCTAAAATGCTCTTTCTATACCCCAATTGCTCCTCCTGTTTGTATTAGTTTTTCATGAAAAATTAAAATGTCTGACTTTCAACATCTGATATGAGTTCTATTTTCTATTGTGAATAAAATATGGGTCTATGAAATTTACAATCATTGCATTCTGTTATTATTTACATTTTACAGAGTGTTTTGGAATTGGGGTTGTGCTGCATTCAGTGAAATGTGTTTGTATCTATTTTCAGGACTGAGCACTGCAGGCAGAAGATGCTTCATACTGACTGCAGTGTGTCTGGGGCTGCTGTGTGTTCTCCTGCTGGCTGCCATCACAGTCCTGTGGGTCAAGTTCACTGCAGAGAGAGACCAGTTACAGACCCGCTACACCAACCTGACTATAGAGAGAGACCAGTTACAGGCCCGTTACACCAACCTGACTATAGAGAGAGACCAGTTACAGACCAGCTACACCAACCTGACTATGGAGAGAGACCAGTTACAGACCAGTTACAACAAACTCTCTGAAGAGAAAAATCACTTGGACTCAAGCTACTTCAGTGTAGTAAATGAAAGGGATGAGCTTAAGAAGAAACTCTCTTCTGCAGGTAAGCAGACACATTTAAAGTTGAATAGATCAGGTAAAGAATATGGATTTAGTTAAATCACACCACAGTGGTGTTTCAGCTTCAGAATGAGTGTCTTAGGAACTTTTCTGTTTCTCCTTACATTTTCTTATTTAGACTTTCTAAGACTTGAAAGACCCACCATGAGGTTTTTCTTTTTTCTCTATTTAACATGCTGTGATCTGCGAGTTTACACAGTCAGATAACATACGTGAGCACAGCAGTTACTGAGGTAGTAAAACAGTGTGAACACAGTTTTAGCAGCAATGTTCCAGGTTTAGTTCAGTCCTTGAGAGTTTAAAAACCTGATTGCTTGAGGAACAAATTTGTTGCAGAGTCTGGCAGTGTGAGGTGTAGATGTCCATGATGGAGGGGAGAGAGGCCCCGATGATCCTCTCAGCTGTCCTCACTATACGCTGTAGGGTCTTGCGGTCAGAGGTGGTGCAATTCCCAAACAGGCGATGATGCAGCTGCTCAGGATGCTCTCCACAGTCCCCCTGTAGAACATAGTGAGGATGGGAGGGGGGAGATGAGCCTTCTTCAGTCTCTGCAGGAAGTAGAGGCGCTGCTGGGCTTTCTTGGTTATGGAGTTGGTGTTGAGGGACCAGGTGAGGTTCTCTGTGATGTGGACACCGAGGAACTTGGTGCTCCTGACGATTTCCACAGCAGAGCCAGTGATGTTAAGTGGGTGGTGGTCACCTCGCACTCTCTGGAAGTCAACAACCATCTCCTTAGTTTTGTCCACATTCAGAGACAGGTTGTTGGTTCTACACCAGTCCGTTAGCCACTGCACCTCCTCTCTGTATGCTGACTCATCATTCTTTCTGATTAGACCCACCACAGTCGTGTCATCAGCAAACTTGATGATGTGGTTTGAGCTGTATTTTGCAGTACAGTCATGAGTCAGCAGGGTAAACAGCAGCAGACTGAGCACACAGCCCTGAGGGGCGCCGGTACTCAGTATGGTGGTGCTGGAGATGTTATTACCTAAATCCAGGACCCAGTTACAGGGGGAGGTGTTCAGGCCCAGCAGGCTCAGCTTTCCAATCAGCTGCTTGGGGATGATGGTGTTGAATGCTGAACTGAAGTCTATGAACAGCATTCTGACATAGGCGTCTCTATTGTCCAGGTGGGTGAGAACCAGGTGGAGTGTGGTGGAGATGGCATCATCTGTTGAGCGGTTGGGGCGATAGGCAAATTGCAGTGGGTCCAGTGAAGGAGGAAGCTGGTCTTTAATGTGCAAGTGGGGGTGTGGTTTGTGGTGAAGTTTATACATGTGACATGGTTGGGTGGGGGTGGATGGGGAAGTTTATATTTGTGATGGGGTCTGCTGTTTGCAATTACTACTAGCTAAAAGAGAGAAACTGCTGAGAGACGTGCAAATGTGTGAGCACAGGGGTGAATAGTTGTTCCATTGGCAGCAAAATGACTCCTCTTAGGCACAAACACCCACCCCACAGCGAGGTGGAAGCCATTGACGTGGCAGAAATGTTTAGGTGGCATCTGGGGTGGCCAGTAAGATTTCAGGAAAGGCCCTGGTCACTCCGGTCACCCCTTTAGAATCGTGCATGCTTTTGGATCCTTTCACTACTAATTTGAATCACCCTCTTCACCACATGGCTCCCCCACCTGGCTCTTTGTACCAAGTTCTCTTCTTAGGTTATTACAGTTCTAATGTAAATCCTTCTGGAAGCACCTTCTGCAGCTCAGGAACATTTTGTTTGTTGTCTAACCTTTAACCATGTACAGGTGGCAGAGGCTACATTACCATGCATTACCATGGCAGCACAGCCGAACAGAAGTTAAAGCCTGTAAAGGGTGGAACAGAAACAAATCTCACATTTTCCGCCTTCACCTCGCTCTAATAATGAAAAGCTGAGAGCTGTTTAGAGTTAATTATCTTCATAGCGAAGCTCGTTCTGCTCGTTAGTCTGTTTGCTGATAACGCACTTGATTCATTCATGTGACGTTACTGGGCAGGATGTGCGCGTGCAGGTCATTTCAAGAAGCCGAACATTTCGGTGATCGTTGGGCTACTGTGCTTAAATATCTGCACTTTATCTATTTTACTGCATTTGTAACACTAAAATAAATGTTTCTCTGTAATGATAATTTGGGTAGATTTATCCCAATTTCTACATTTTATACATGTTCTGTTCACTTCCTATGTGAACAAATAACAAGCGTCTGCACGTTTTAATGCACAATTACTATTTATTTGATGAATTTGACATATTAACTAATATATTAATATTAACTAATATTAAAAATAAATAGAATTTGTGCTTTATTTGCATACTTAAGTTTGTTCCCTGTAGAGCAGTGGTCACTAGCCTTCCTCCTGGAGATCTACCTTCCTGCAGGTTTGACCGCCAACCCACCTGGAATGCACCTCATTCAGCAAATTAAGGGTATTTGAAGGCAGTAATTAGTTGGATCAGGTGGGGTCCATTATGGTTGGAGATACAGTCTGCAGGAAGGTAGATCTCCAGTTCCAGCGTGGGTGATCGCTGCTGTAGAGGATCTCTTAAATAATTTTCCTTTAAAAAGTCAACAAAACATGCAACGACGTGGAATTCAAACTTTTGCTTCCGATTGTACTTGAAATAATATATCAGCATTTGCCCACAACTCCCATTATCAGTGGGTTAGAAATCACAAATTCTTATTGTTGGAGATTCAGTGGATGAGAACGATTCAGTTCTAAGCTGTATGAGTCTCACTGAACAGAGAGTTGAGCTAAAGATCTGAACTTAAAGCTAAATAAACTCTGACCTGAAACTGATTCAGATTCTCTGGCTTCCAGGTTCTGGATGAAGGGAGAACCAGTTGACCAGGGGAATGAAATTTGTGGTGAGCTTCTGGGCCCTCAATACAGGATGATCTGGAACAACAGGCCATGGTCTGATAAAGAAGAGTGGATCTGTGAGAAAAGAGTGTTTTAATGCTAAATGAATTACTAATAAAATGATGCACAAAACAGGAATAACTTATTAAGCAGTTAAACCACCTCTTTATTGCTTCTGTCTTGGTATTTTAAGAATAAACTGTCTTTTACCTCGGCCCCCCCATGTACAGTGATGGAGTCACAGTTTGAGAACATTGAGAACAGTAGGTGAATTAGGATCACATGAGCCTTTAGTGCATTTAAAACTGTTTCACATGAAATTCTGCATGTCTTATTATGTAAAATCAGCGGTATAGTGTTCAGATCTCTGAGAAATAACATACTGCTACATGTGTGATGCTAAATGTGAGAGAGAGCTTTCACACCTTTAAAGTGTATCATGCATTTAGTTGTATCTGTGTTACTATTATCTTGTTTTTATTTAAAAATAAAAAAAAGTTGTTCATATCTAAAAATATGCAACTGCCATAATTAAAAAAATAGCATTTTAGGCACAACAAATATACTTGTACATCAGTACATTGTTGCTCAGCATCTCATAACCTTCCACAACAGGGATGACAATCTCAGCTCCCGGTGGGCCGTGACTCTCAACATAGTATTTCCCTCTTCTAATGCTGACATCCACTCACAAATGTCTTGCTAATTCACTGATGTGTTAAAGCAGGTATTCAATGAGGTAGAAAGTTAAACTCTGCAGTGCTGCGGCCCACCAGGACCAGAGTACAAGGAGCCTTCATTCAGTATTTAAAACAGTCTATGTTTGGTGTCACACCATAATGATCCACACGAGGGCATCAATGGATTCAAGACAATTGTGAATTCAACACACATCAGTTATACACACAGCGCTGCTTAATTTACCAGACAAAGGGTAAAGTTCGTCCCTGAACTGAATCCAGTATGAACAGTTCTGCAAACCCAACTCTAAAAGTCTGAATATCCTAAGAGGACAAAGAGACTTTTGTAAATGTTGGCAGCTCAACAACCACACTGAACCATCTACTCCCAAACCATCTTAGCCACAGTGGAGTAGAACCCCATAATGACTCTGTGAGGACATTAACAAAAGGGTTAATTAAGGTTAACACACTAAAGGAAAACCCGCTGTTGCACACAAACCATGTGATTCACACATCTTAAAGGACGTCACAGTCTCACGTCAGTGACTGGCATCACTATCTACCACAATCTACTTAATGTAGACCAGGACACTCTTATCACAGGTCACCACAGGCACTCTGCAGTGACTTCCTGCCAGGCACGTGTGATACAGTACAAGGCCACTTTTGAAGTTTTCAGAGTTATTATAGTCAGAGCAGAATGGATATGAGGGGTGATATATATGCAAATTCAGAAATTACTGCAGACAACAAGAGAAATTCAGACAGCAGTGGACATTCATATGAAGACATTTATGCCAATAGACAACATAGAAACTCATAATACCAGGAGGAACTAAAGGAGCTCCATAGAGTACAGTAACTGCAGCAAATATACACATAAAAATGCTGAGAAAGTGGACAAAACCTCTCACTCACATACAGCAGATCCTCAGTACAGAGGTAAGTTTAAGTCTTTACTGGGTTTTTTCAATTACTCATGTATTACTATGCTAAACAGTGTTACAGGCCCACCTTAAAATGTAACACTCACCAGCTTTATTGAGTAACCAAAAGGAATGTCACTTTTTCCTTTGAAAGTTTCTTATATCTTTTGAGTGATCTGAAATTTGGTTGAGATTGATTAATATCTCATGAGAGCTTAGCTAGCAGGTTCATCTTGTATTGTACTGTATCACACAGGAGTAATCCAGTATAAGGCCTTTCACTCTCTGGACCACTTAGAAACTTTGTACAAGTAAATATCAGTTTCAGACCCTAAAACAGACACAGTGTAGTTCAATCAATCACAAGTAGCCAGTGCAATAACTGTGGATTTCAAGCCAGGAAACATGAAAAGAATGAAAAGATGCAAAGTTGCTAAATGAGCAGCATCTCTTTATCTTTTTACACTGTAATAAATGGAACCATTAAAGGGGAATTCCACCCATTTCTTCTGCATAATTCAACTGCTGAGATGTAAAAAAAAGTCATGGATCTCAAACCTACATTTGTCTTTTGAGTGTTTATATGTAATGTTGATGATAAAGTAGTGGGGAATCTGGAAAAAAAAAAGTTTTCTTTGGGGACTGTTTTGCCTCACAATGCTGTGCATGTACCCCTCTGCCATGAATGGCTTTTAAAACATTTATTGTAGGCCAAAAGTTTATTTCAAATCTTAAAACAATGTCTCAGGCATCAGGCAGCGTATTCATAACCATTTAATGTAATCTTTTTGTGTAGTGTTGTTTTATGCAAAAATTTGGAAACATCGGTGGAGTTCCCCTTAAATATATAGCGAGGCCCACAGCAAACAAACACAAACAGAAAGAGGGCTGAATATTCATCGCTGTATGGTCATGGTTTGATGGTACATGCGCAGACACACAGAAAAAGAACTCTGCATGAATGTAAGTAGCTGTCAGCAACCACAAGAGGGAGCCATTCAGCTGATAACTGAGGCTTTAAAACACAGAAGTATATGACATGCGAATAGGAGCCTCTCTCAGTGTGGCTTGCTCACTGTAGCTCCCTGAAACACTGACGTACCAGTCCAGTGCCATTTGGGGGCCCTATCTACAATCAAGAATCACAATAAAAGTTTTATAAATGTCCTTATTGAAGTGATCATTGCATTTTCAATTAGCAAAGCATTGTTACCATGGTTATATAGAATAAGATTTGAAATAAAAACATAATAAAATAAAAGCTTAGACTAAACTAAGCTAAATAAAATGGTTTTCAGTTGCTCTTTAAAGCTAGTAACAGACGATGGCTGACAAATATTAGCTGGTAAAGAGTTCCAGATTTTTGGTGTGTAGAAACAGAACTCTGCTTTTGTGCTTTATCCTGGGAACATTCAGTAAAGCAGAACTTTGATGATGTTTATGATCTCAAAATGCCACAGAACCTGTTCTGATTAATCTAAAGTGGTGAGAATTTGTAAACTTATAGCCTGGATGAAGATTTAACTGTAGCTATTTGAATTACATACAGTTTTCATACTTTTGTTCATAATCAAATTTAGATTGTCTATGGTTTTGTTAAAGATTAGTAGTTCCATGTGGCCAAAAGACAGAATTTAACATGATAAGTGACTTTTGGCCATATGATTTGATCAATGTAAAGAAAAAAAAAACAGATTTATGCTCAGGCAAGTTTAGACAACCAAAGAAAACTTGAAATTTATGGACATTAATTGATTATTTTTTTAAAAATCATATTCATATGTCCCTTTTCAGTAGTGGCATAGGCAGAAATAAATCTTTGGGTATTTCAAATATGCTAATGTCCATTACATCAGGCCATAGCCCAGGGCCAGAGTGGGACTTGTCTGTAGCCTGATGTAATGACTATTCCTAACAGCAGTGCAGTCATCACCCTGCATATTCCAGCACTTTAACTTTAACACTACAACACCCTTCACTATAAAGCATGCTGTGGCAAGATCTTAAATGGGTAGTTTATGCTTGAAAACCCTCCAGTGTGGCCAATTTAAAACAATTCTGCAAAGAAGAGTGGGCCAAAATTCCTCCACAGCAATGAAAAACACTCATCACAAGTTATTGTGAATGTTTGATTGCAGTTGTTGTTGTTAAACGTGGCACCACCCGTTATTAGGTTTAGGGCAAATCTGAGGGAGTAACAAAGCACCTGTTGGAAGGACAGAAAGGCAAAATGTAACCGATTCTGTGGTGAGTTGATGCGTAGCGTGATACTGACAGTGTTCTTTGGTGTGTGTAGCCGTCACTGAGGTGTTTCCTGGTCCTGATCTTTCTCCTTTCTATCAGGCTCTGTCACCACCAATCAGTACTGTCATATTTCTGGAAGTAATTATTAGAGCAAATAAAAGTAAGGATGTATCAAAAGTTCTCTCAGCTAAATAAAGAAAAGACAACAGTAACTGTGTTTGGTAGTGAAGAGGGATTACAAAAGGTTAGTGCTCACCTTGAATCCAGAGGTTAAAGACCTCAACATCACTGAATGTGTTTGGATTACTTTGACTGTGAGAAGCAGAAAATTCAACCAACCTCTAAAAGTGAACTGTGGAGGTGTGGAAAAACATCACTGCAGATTTCTTAAAAAAAAAAAAATCAGTCTCCTGAAAGCTTTCTGTTAAATGTACAGTTTTTGACTGCTTGTAACAAGACATGTGATCAGACATCAGATTTGTGATTAGAAAGTTTGATTGGCCCCTGGAGGCTGAATGAAGCCAATGCGGGACCTGTTTTTAATCTGTAGTTGATTCTTTGATTTGTCAATACAACTGATTTTTTGTACATTTTACAGTTTTTTAATCATATTTACTTAATTACATAAATGCTATTTGCAATGTTAAACATATAGCTGTGTAAAACATTAAATAAGCTAAAAGATTTAATAGAAGTAGCGATAAATAATGAATATGTATTGAAGGCAACATTTGTTAAAATATGTATTGACATTTAATGTTGTTGGTGTTTCACTGTATCGATTGTGAGTCATTGAGTCATTCAGATGAACAAAACTTCAGAGAAACAACACATTACTAGTCTGGTTGGTTTCAGAGGCTCATTTTAACAAAAACAAAAGCACACAAACACCTGTTTGGATCATTTTACAATCAACATGAGTTGAACTCCCTAAAAAAGCTTCTGTGATGGACAGATATTGTTGAGTTATGTACACAATGAGTAAAAGCTGCAGACTCTGTGCTTCAATACTTCAAACTTCAATAAATGCACTATTTCCACTGTCCCTGACTGAGGATCTGGATATGATCAGTAGTGTTTTTGTTTTTTTATAATCTTCTAAAGAACCTTGAGGTTGCATTTTAAACAGACTAAATTTGGGTGTTGCATCACAGTGAACCACAAGAGGGCACCAATCACCAGATCAAAAGCACATCCAACAGTAATCAGTTGTACATACTACATATTGTATAATATCGCAGCATTTTGGTGAAGAAGGAGACCCGGGAGAGGCCAACCCCCCCCCATTTTAATACCGGTCAGTGGCTGTGCTCTGGGTCACCAAGTGCTGTTATCTTGTAAGCCTCTGCTGCTTGCCACACACTTGGCAGTTTTTTACCCTCCCAGAGCTCTTCAGAAACCTGCACTGTCTTTTCTCCAGATAGCATGCGTTGGGCTTCTCCAGTATGAAGACTCTCATCGATACTATCAATCCTGCATTTTAGCACTGCTGGTGTGGTCATCTCTGGCAGCATCTCACTGGAAATGCACAATTTTGCATTACACTCAGTGCAATGACCAGTCATATCAGTGCACTTAGTTGCACTGTGTGGCTACACTTTTGCCCTCTTGAAACTAAGTGTGCAAACTAATTTGGTCATGTTCCATATCTTTTAGGACACAAGACCATGTGTCACGCTTCAAGATGGTTTAAGGTCTTTCATTAGTGGTGCAGCACTGTTCTTGTAGACAACTTCCTCTTGCCAGATGTCTGTCCACTCTTGACGAGGAACGGTACGGTCAAAGTTGATGTTATTTGTCTTTTGCGTGGAATGTGCATCAGAATCAGGGCTGTCACTGTCCTCTATATCTAGGATTTGCCAAACGTTGTGTTGGTTTGTCTTGACAAACTTTTAGGAGTCATTTTTGCTGTGAGTTGTTCACTAAGTTCTGATCACACCTTTTCAGAGGGGCAAGCAATTCACTGTCCTCTGACAATCGTATCCCCAGCAGCATGGATGAGTTTTATGACATCCTTGTTACAAACTGGCAGCTTTGACATCTACGAGAAACACTGTCAGTTATTACTGATGCAGTCAATTTCAGTTACTGTCTTTTCCTATTAACATGTATGTACAGGATATGTTTATATACTTAACTGACCATACATTTATGACTCTGAAATTTGTTTTAAATGTCATTAGTGTGATTGAAATGCTTGGACATTCATCATCTAACAGTGGTTGGTTAGAGGCAAATGTTGAGTCTTTATAAAAATAAATGATTAAATAGTCTATTAATTACCTTGAAAAAAGAGAATAATGTTTATATAACATCTACATTTTTCATGGAATGTCTCTTCCCACAGTGCTCTGAGGAGAGGAGAAAGGAAGTATGCTCAGAGGTCAGTCACACATGTGACTATCAACTTTTTTTCATTGAGGCATAAAAGACAAATTCATGCTGGATTCATGTATAAACATTGCATCGCCTTCTGCATAAAGTATGCTCCAGGCAGGATGGATGGAGGTGGCAGAACAAAAACTCTCTTAAAGGACTTTTCTGAAAGACTTTCCTGAAGTTCACGTGTGTTTGCTGGTTCCAAAAGTGGGGTCTGAGTTCCAGACAGTTTTGTGAATTTAGTGAAATTAATTCTGTTTTCATTCATTTTGAAAATTTAGTGCACAAATACTCATCCAGGTTCTGTGAAGCTACCTCTTAAAAAAAACAAGGTGAGCAGCTTCTTTAAAAATGTTACAATAAAAGGCTATTTTGATAACCCATTTATCACCATTTATAATGTATCCAGTAAACCAGCAAACATTTGTAGATTCCAGTTTCACCAAGATTTTAAAGTTTATTAACTTTTCTCTGCTTAAACATAAAATTTCAACTCAGCATCTGTCCAAAGTGAAAGTCCAGTGTCGTTCTGACATCAAACTGACGTCTGGTGCCTGCACGGTCACTTCAGTAGTAGAAAAAAAAGAGTTGAAGCGTGAAGAAAAAATGTACAGGAGTCTGGAGGAAGCTTGAAATGGCAGTGCCAGTTTATTTTGAGTGGTCCTTTTTAGATGAAATAAACACTCAGACAGACTCTCAGTAACATAACAAGAGACTTTTGATTAACTTTGTAACTTTCTAAACTTTTTTTGTTTATAATCTGCTGGATTCAGTTGTTTTTCACTTTATTTGGAGGGTCTAGATTCATATCTGTAAATGTTTAACTTGAAAGGTCACTGACCACCTAACAGGTTTAATACAGACCATCTCAACATCCTCCACCAGCTGCTATAGACGCACTGCTGACACCTTTCTGTAACTGGAGCTTAACTGGATTAGGCGTTGGTAAAGGTTAGGGTTAGAATTAGGTTTTGGGTTGAGGTTAAGGTTAGAACTAGGATTAGGACCAGGGTTAGGGTTAGGTTTTGTTTATGAAAGTAACATATCAACAATACATCTAAGTATGTAAATAATGTATCAATGTATCTTCCAAATTTATTCTATATTTACCTCAGTGTACTCAGATGCTGCACTCCTGCTACTTCACTGATATGTTGTACTGATGTGTTACAAATACTGTTATGTTAATAGTTTACTAATCATCAACCAAGGACCACTCAGAATAAAGTGTTACTGAAATGGCCATGTAATGTTAGTACCATGTAACTTTGTAACTCAGATGCTGAACTAAGTTACTTGATTTGAAGCAAATTACAACCAACAAAGAGCCAACATGTTAAAAGACATCATTTCACAAATATTTGTAAAGCATCTCTAACCACACATAGAGTCATGCTTTATACAGGGTACAGTGTGATGAAAAAAATATGATTCATTTTTAAGGAAGCTTTAATAAAGTCATAAATCACTTAAGAAATAAAGCAAAATATTGTTGCACTTGTATGCAGTGGAGGCATACTGCCAGTAGAGGGCAGAACGTGATACTCCAAGGCAAATTACCCAAATACGTAACTTTGGGCAGGACAAAGTGGATATTTATATGAAATTGAACATGTGGAAAAAATGAAATTTTATGAAATTATATGATCAAAATGTGAAGCTAAGCATGTATTACACTCTCAACCCGCACTTTTCTCACAGACAAACCAACGTTTAACAGAGCAGCGCAGATCGTTCCACAACTTAATGTCTGGATATAACTCTACACAGTCTTCATCACCCGTATTACTTGGTTCTCCACTGCGCCAGAACCTGAAACCCAAACACAATCAGGTGCTGGTTAGCAAGTTAGCCTTAAAATTGAGAAATAAGAATCAAAAACAACTAAAGAACTTTGCATATTGACTAATTTTCAGTCCTATGAAGTCCAAATATCTAAGCTCTCTTCACTTTACATTACATTAATGCATTTGGCAGATTCTTTTATCCAGAGTAACTTAAAGTTTACAGAAGTGTTACAGAGATACACCCATGTAGCGTTAGGAGTCTTGCCCAAGGCCTCTTGGTATTGGCAGAGAATCTTTTATTTTCACTACGTGATGTGGCCAAAAAACTGCCTCCCTTGTCAGGAAGAGGCTGTGTGACTGACATGCAAAAGGACCACTCACCGCCAGATGCTTTGGTGTGGCATGTAAACTTTGTTTCTCTTTCAAATGATAAAAAATGTGGAACAGAAGTGTGTATACACAGCAAAAGATATGAAGACAAAATGTAGACCAGAGACCAGAACCACGTTTGTTCTGCATTGTAAACTGTGATATTTGTAAATAGCAAAATTGCTATTTGTGATTTTGTATACTTTGTCATGTTATACGTGGTCTCAACCTTAGATGCTCCACCCACAAGTATACTGAGAGTCTGATATCTATTTTAATCTTAGCTGTGTTCATAGGGAGTCTCCTCTGTTGGCAGTTATCACAGGGTGGTGCATGACATCACACAATCACTGCATTTCAGTGCGTTAGGCATTGTGGGTGTCCTTGTTTGCCAATGCCAGTGCTCAAAACATCTGAAAATGGGTCTGCTGGTGTATCAGTCGACCGGTTCTACACAGAACAATAAATTACACATTACACTCACAGATAAGGCGAATAATGATTATGTTGCATGTCAAGGTCTAGAATATTATAGACGGTAAATGAACAGTCGGTTCTCTTGTCGCAAGAAGACCTGAGCATGTTGACAAGGGCCAAACTGTTATATCTTCGAAACGGCTGGGTACATGTAGGACAGAGCATTTTACTTCAAATCAATTAGAATGATTTTGTTTAAATAGATCATTTGCAAACATTTAATTATGTAGAAAGCTTGAAAAAAATTGTGGAATTCCCCTTTTCCCCATTCCACTAGCGTACACATGTACAGTATTGTGATATGATTTACTCCAAAGCCATTTCTGTTGGTCTGTTCATCATAAAATGTTCATACAATGAAAACAGTTGCTGGTGTTAAAAAAGAGAGAAAGAAAAACGTAGTTAAAGAAAGTTTTTGTTTTAGCTGTGATGAAAAAATATATTTGGATTTTAAATATGACGGATCAGGTAAGGCCGACATGTTTGCAGTGTTTGTTGTGTTAAGACCAGGGGAGTATTTCATAAAGCAGATCTTCTAGGTTAGCCTGGGAACTTTTTAGTGATTTTCCTCTTCACCAGTTTGGCAATAGATCACTGCAGTTATGCATCATTCTGTAGTCTGCATTATGCCCATATTAGGAGCGCCTGGTCTAAGCTCAAATTCTCTATGGCCAGAATGAATAGGGTTTTCAGAAATCGCCTCTATCTCACGCTGTGTTTGTTTTGAGTACATTTTTCTCCCAAATATCACTGGATCCCCTGAATTATGAGGTCGTTAAAGAGCCTTAATACCTATATTGCTACATGCAAGCTAAGGCTGCTGCGCTTCAATTTGACATCACTAAGCTACACAAAACTAAGGCAGTCTATGGTGGTGCTTTGACAAGTTGTGCTGCCTCATCGAAATGTTCTACCATAGCGCATATTTATAGGTAGCTTCGTACATAAGACTCTAGGCAGGATGTTTTGACAGCCTAAATCTCTTTATAAAAAATGCTACCAGTGTCAAAACTATAAGGCTCTTCTTTTTTGCAGCTTCTTTTTCGAGTTTTTCTGTTCCACCTTAAATGATGCGGCAGTTGTTTTTGTGTTTAGCATCACAAACATTATCAAACGGGACAGAACAATACTGACCTGTTGGTTCTGTGAAGCTGCAAAAATAAGTTCATGTTACCAGCTTGACCTCCTCATCCCTTTCATATCTTTCAGCTCTTGCTGAAGCTGAAGTCAGCTTCTGATTCGCCAGCTTCTTGTTTGAATTTTCCCATTTCTCCTTAAATGGTGCTGCAGTTATTATTATAATGTATCTGTTGAACCATTTTTAAAGTAAAAAGGGATGATTTGAACAAGAAACTGGAGAAGATCCATCCATCCATCATCTAAACCGCTTATCCTTCTGGGTCGCGGGGGGGTGCTGGAGCCCATCCCAGCTGTCATTGGGCGGAAGGCGCTGGAGAAGATCCTTATCAGAAAATTAAAAGAATAATAGACCAGCATTAAAAGAATAATTAGGATATTCTGATAGCCTAAATCAGACTATCAGAGGTAAGCAGTAATATTAAGCTGAGTCTGTACTGAATTAGCCTGAGTGTGGGTAACGTTAAGCTTGTACAGCTTGGAGGAAGGGAAAGATCTATTTTGTTTAAGTGAGTATCAGATGAAAAACAGTTAACAGCATCGTAACCTTCATTACTTAAAAGGGAAACTTGGTTCTTTTGTTCTAACCTGTTTTCATTTGCCCTCGGTCTGTACATGGAAATACACGGCCACACTGGCAAAGCATGCTGTTTTGTGTGGCTTTAAGGAGTGAGCCAGTTTAATGACATCAATTTTGTGCACAGCATTATTAACTTACATGTAGCAATATTAATACAGTGTTTCAACTCTTTAACGACCTCATAATTCAGAGGATCCAGTGATTCTTCCAGAGAAAAATGTTCACTGGACAAAACATATCAGCTTTGGAACATTTTTGATTACCACAGGATGGTCATCAAAATGTTTCCCATTTTTCTCGTAGAGAAATTTTTTTTAGACCTAGAGATACATTAGAGCATGGCACCGACTACAGAATGACGACACAACTTCAATGTTCTTGGGACTCTATACTGACACCTAGTGGCAAGGGTGATACAAAGCTTCTATACTGCTCCCGATGTTGTGGAGAGGTAGTCATCTTCTCCTTATTTGACAGTGAAGTGACGGTCTGCGTTGGCAGTGTTGCTCAACGGATGTGGAAGTTAAGTTAATGATAACTACAAGAAATGTTTTTTTTTTTTTTAATTCTGTGTAGTCAATAACTGATACAGCTGTCATAATCAATTTAACCAATATCTGTTCAAGTAACGCACAACAGCTACCAAATGCATCGAGCAGCGCTATGTAATGTTTGTTTGTAAATCATTTTCTATCTTTGCTGTCACTCACAGTTGAAACTGACCTGACTGAGAAAGTGACAGCAGCTGACAGCAGGTCAGCTTATTATTTACTCTTCCTGATTTGGACCAAACACTTTCACAACAATACTAAATGCTGCAGAATGGAACTAGAGTCATGTGGACGACTTCTATTTGTAGGTGGATAAAAGCTTTCGCTCGGGTATGTAGCGGGAATGTTAGGATTAATGCTAGCACCAAAATACTGCTATACTTTGACGCATATTTATACTTTTTTAAAAATTCAACCATGTAACTTTTTAGTCATGTTGACAATGCCAGACAACAAAGTAAGTATTTGACCCCACCTTTCCAGCAGAAAACATAACTTCATCGTCACTCTGAAGTCCTCTGTCTTGTACCCTGGTTCTGGTTCTTTGTGGACGCTGATCTTTCAGTTTTCTTCCTACATTTTATTTCATTTTTCAGACGATGTAACCTTACTTACTGCTGACTCCCCATTGTTTCTGCTGGTAAAGAGTAGCGATGATCCTCCATGATCAATTGTTCCATTCAATATTTAGCAACACACATGTCACCTGTCACCAGGTACTGCATTGAGTAGCCTATGAGAAAGTAACAAGCATAACCTTGGCAGCTTTAACCCACAGCTCATTTTGATAAATTGGTTTCATATGAGCCTTTGATTATTGTGATTATTAAGGTGATTATTCATCTCATGTGAGTCTGTCATAAAAGAGACTTAGACAGTGACAAATCACTTTTATACATAGCATTGTTTGCCTGGAACATCACTTATTTCTCTTCCAAGGCTCCCTGAAGGCCTGTCGAATAGGAGAAGAGCTAAGGAACATTCCTATTGGTCAGTCCTCAAATTTTGCTTAAAGCTATGCTGCTTTGTGAAAGATCCCCTGGACGCTTGCCCAGAGGCCCATGATGATGGTAACAAAGGATTGTGTTTGCATGTAGAGAGCACAGAAAATTTGAATTTAAATAATATTTTCTTCACCAGATTTGAGTAACTCTCATTTGCATGTATATTCTCAGTCTTACGTAGTGGTCAGTGCTGAGCCGTCCACCCATTTCCACGAGCCCTCTGCGTGACTGTCAGTCAGACCAATCCAAAGCATAATCCCCTCAGTTTTGCCTAAAATACTGAAGAGGAAATCCTGTGAAAATGGAAGCACAACATTACAGGTGAATTTCCAAAAAAAAAAAAGAAGAAAGATTTGGTGTGAAATGTTTCATTGTAGAGAACCTCACCAATTCAAATTTCCTTACAGTGGTGGTGATAGGAACCAGGGGTCACAAATAGTGATAAAAAGTAAAATAGTGGTAAATCTGGAAACAATGGTCGGCACAGTTGCGTGCACTTTTGAATTACCAGCCTTTTGTTGCTCTCGTCCCAACTTTTTTGGAACACATTGCTGGCATCAATTTCAAAATGGGCACATTTTTCAAAAGCAATAAAATTTCTCATGTTCAACATTTGATTTGTTGTCTTTGTACTATTTTCAATGAAATATCAGGTTTAAATGATTTGTACTTCAGTGCATTTTGTTTTTATTTGTGTCCCACAGTGTCCCAACTTTTTTGGAAATGGGGTCGTCATTTCTTTCTAGTCAGACCTTAACTTTATCTAGTTGAAATTTAATATTTGCTTTTTTAGACGTGTGAACTGAATTTCTGATATAAGGAATTAAATATTTACTAGTTGAAAATACATTTTCAAATGTGTAAATGTAATTTTTAGATCGAGAAAAATAAGAAGGAAAAGCTAAGCAGTGTGTTATAGTAATTAGAATTTTAATTGTGTGGGTAAAAAAATACGTGTTAAACTTTAATTCATGTCTACATGAATTGGCAAAGACTTCAATTATCACACATGAAAAATGTACAGTTTATTATTATTTTCCAGGCTCTGTGCTGGTGCCTGTTCTCTTTTCATTTTACTTTTTCCCCACACAAATAAAATTAAATTGTCCTGCTGAAATTCTAATTACTATGGCATTGGTCAATATGTGTGATCTCATTTACATGTTGATTATGATTGGCTCAATAATGCAGCATTGAAAAGTGTGTTAATCACCGCCACAGTGGCTTTATGAATAGGTCTTGTTCACTGCGCCGCATATTACTACCAAGTTTTATGAGTCTGGCCCATTGTCTCAGATATCTAGAAATGTATTCATAAGCAATTTGAGTAATTATATTTCTGTGAGGGACCTATAGAGATATTAAGCTTTTCAGACATCTGGTTTCTATCACCACTGTGAACAATTCTGACTTCTTACTTCTCTAGAAAAGAGCATTTCACTTCACAGCATTCTGAATGACTTTATATATAAACAGTTTGTTCGTTTTCTCTCTCTCTCTCTCTCTCTCTCTCACCTGTTCTTCTCTGCTGTTTATGATCACCAGGTCAGCGTCTTTCTGTCTGCAGTACTGTCTGCTATCATACCAGTTCTTATTCTCAAGAGCGATGTAGTAAAGACTGGACCTGAAGTACAACCATCCCAACCCATTTTGTGCACCTGTTAAGACAGAAAATTAAGAGACACTTCCAACCTTGCTCCATGCATTTGTCTATGCAATGAATTTACAATACTCATTGATTTGACAGACATATAACCATCATGAAATTATGAGCATGCGCCCACTGCACATTTCATTACATTATTTCATATTGATTCACATTGCGTAGCTTTTTTTTTTTACCTACCATTTAAGTAAAGATTTTCGCTTGGGCCCTTATGAGATTTTATATTTTAGGTTAGCACCAAGCTAATGGTC
Source organism: Colossoma macropomum (assembly GCF_904425465.1). Lineage (NCBI taxonomy): Eukaryota > Metazoa > Chordata > Actinopteri > Characiformes > Serrasalmidae > Colossoma > Colossoma macropomum. Next base: position 9,862,894 of record NW_023494796.1, on the reverse strand, counting down.
CCATATTTCAAATATATGACAAATATTGTCATACATTATATCCAAGTTATTTACTAACGCAGCAGTATTATATCAAAGGTGTTACCCAAAAAAAAATAATAAATTAGGGTTAATAGAAATGACTAACAAGAAGAGCCCTGGGCAGAACTGTGAGCATTTAGGCTGCAGGGGTCAAACCCAGAGCGAAGACACCCTTTGCCTCCAAAAAACGCAGCTAGCATTCCTCACTTAGTCTTCTCAGACTCAGAGCTGTTCCTGGGATTTTTTTTTTACCATCACTTAAATGAGTTTTGAAGTATTTACTCACGTAAGTCATTCAGCTTCTGCTGAAGTCTGTTTTTCTCCTTCTGCAAAAGGTCCATCTGGTTTCTCATGGTGTTGGAGCTGCTCTGTAAGTCTTCCTTTTCCTTTGCTATTTGCTGAATTTTAACCTGTAGCTGTTGTTTTTCAAAAGTCAGGTTGTTGTAACTGGTCTGCAACTGGTTTCTCTCTACAGTCAGGTTGGTGTTACTGGTCTGTAACTGATCTCTTTCTGTGATTAGGTTGTTGTAACTGGTCTGTAACTGGTCTCTCTCTACAGTCACATTGGTGTAACTGTTCTGTAACTGCTGTCTCTCTGTGATTAGCTTGTTGTTACTGGTCTTTAACTGGTCTCTTTCTGCAGTTAGGTTGGTGTTACTGGTCTGTAACTGGTCTCTCTCTGTGATTAGGTTGGTGTAACTGGTCTGTAACTGGTCTCTCTCAGTGATTAGGTTGGCGTAACTGGTCAGTAACTGGTCTCTTGCTACAGTCAGGTTGGTGTAACTGGTCTGTAACTGGTCTCTCTCTGTGATTAGGTTGTCGTAACTGGTCTGTAACTGGTCTCTCTCTACAGTCAGGTTGGTGTTACTGGTCTGTAACTGGTCTCTTTCTGTGATTAGGTTGTTGTAACTGGTCTGTAACTGGTCTCTCTCTACAGTCACATTGGTGTAACTGTTCTGTAACTGCTGTCTCTCTATGATTAGCTTGTTGTTACTGGTCTTTAACTGGTCTCTTTCTGCAATTAGGTTGGTGTTACTGGTCTGTAACTGGTCTCTCTCTGTGATTAGGTTGGTGTAACTGGTCTGTAACTGGTCTCTCTCAGTGATTAGGTTGGCGTAACTGGTCAGTAACTGGTCTCTTGCCACAGTCAGGTTGGTGTAACTGGTCTGTAACTGGTCTCTCTCTGTGATTAGGTTGCCGTAACCGGTCAGTAACTGGTCTCTCTCTACAGTCAGGTTAGTGTAACTGGTCTTTAAGTGGTCTCTCTCTGTGATTAGGTTGTCATAACTGGTCAGTAACCGGTCTCTCTCTACAGTCACATTGGTGTAACTGGTCTGTAATTGGTCTCTCTCTACAGTCAGGTTGGTGTAACTGGTTTGTAACTGTTCTCTCTCTATGATTAGCTTGTTGTTACCTGTCTTTAACTGGTCTCTTTCTGTAATTAATTTGGTGTAACTGGTCTGTAACTGCTCTCTCTCTACAGTCAGGTTGTTGTAACTGGTCTGTAACTGGTCTTTCTCAATAGACATAAGTATGATGGCAACCAGAAAGACAATGCAGAGCAGCTCAAGACACAGTATAGCCAGTCTGTTGCATCTGCTCCTTTTAGTGTTATTCCCTGAAAATAGAAAGAAATTCAGATAATTATTAGACCTTTCAAATGTAGCAGCTGTTCACCTCAGTGTCTGTCTGTGTGAGTTGTAGATCGGAAACAATTCAATCTCAGACATTTTACTATTCACAAGAGAGACGCAGGGCACAAAGTAACGGGGTAAAATGTAACATTTTTCCATGTAGTAAAATAGGTTAAAGTAAAACGTACATCCGGTCATCTTGTTAGCAACGGCACCTGTGAATTTTCAAGGCAGTCACAGATACGTCTCAAGACTCACCCTGAAAACCTATATTGTACTGTGAAAGTACACTTTTCTTAATCTTATTCTTGTATTCTTAACACCTGTCCTATTTTGGCTGCAGTAATAAAGCATATTACAAACTCACAGTGAGAGACTAATGTACAACTTCCACATTGCGCTGCTATTGGCTAAATTGTTCACAATGAGTAGATGCTTTTCATTTGTAGCAGACGTGCAGGCTGTTCATATTAAAAGTATTAATGTTGCTCAAATTATTCCGCAAAACTCAAAATGTGTTTGATTGCGCCCCCCTCTCCTCTACACAATACAATAAGATCATTTAAGATGCTGAAGTCATATTTCGGTTCCTCATAGAGAATAGTTAGAGGTGGGCAATATGGTAAAAATATAATATTACAATCCTTACAGATGATGTGTCCCTCACGACTGACCATCCAGCGTTCACTACACCTTGCTGTTTTCTCACCTGAAAAAAAAACAAATGAAGAGCCACTGGCAGAACGGACAATGCCACTTAGCCGAAATACACAATTGTTGTTGACTGACCCACCCTTAACTAGCATGCATGACGTCATCTAGCTGTGATGTCAGCATCAGTGAGTAATTTGGCTTGGAAAATCATCTAAAATCCTGATGTTATTGCTCTGCTTTTTGGCCTTCATATTCCAACAAAGGGTTAAAACAGCGACATGATTCACACATCCGATCACTCATCAGACTCTGCCCTCACATTCATTCACCTGTGACCATCCATCAGCCAGCAATCCAGCAGCAAAATCACCCAAACCCCACTCGCTACTGTTATCTCTGCTCTTAGCCTTCACATTATAAACGCTATAAAAAGGGCTTTTAGTTTACATTGATTTTGAGTATTAAAAATATCTGATATTAAATATGCAACTCAATTTGTAATTAAAAGTAAAGCCTGCCTTGCTGTGTATAGCACTGAGCATGAATTCAAGAGGACAGAAAATTAATAAAAAACATGTCCGCCTCAAAATAACCAATAGAATTAATCACCATCAACATTATTGCACTTTCAGCTCACAGACACTGCAGACTAACAATTTCTGAAAAGGTATCTGAGGTACCACTTGTTTTCAAGATCATTAAAAAAATACAAACTTTAGCAGGCGCTAGGTAAATTTTTAATCAGAAATGACCCAAATTCATAAAGATAACAAATTTCAAACAATTGTATATCTAAGTAGCCCAGGGTCTCCTGAATATAACAATAAATGGCATGTGTGACTGTCACATGAAAATACTTTACAATTGCAATTGTAATGGACCCAAAAAATACCAAAAATATTCTCCAAAATTTTAGGTTTCTAAGGGTTAATTTACCCTCTCCAGAGCTAGTTATATAAAATAGTCAGATATCAACCACAGGCTAACATGATGCAAATGCTTTCAGACACCAACTGGCTAAACTACATTAGGGTGGTATTTTGTGCAGAGAGATGTGATGTTACTCAGGCTAAACACTGCGTATGTAACACATTTGCTTTAACAAAACTGTGATTTCAGTTTCAAAAAACACTGACAGGACCACAGAATTCAGCTGTTAGCTAATTTAGTTAGCTAGTTATCAAATTCTCACTCTCTCTCTCTGAATTCTCCTCTGTGAATCAAGCTCAGCCAACACAAACCAGATATAACAAAAACAAATCTAGGGCAATTTATATATTAACTAATAGATATTAATATAAAAGGAACTTACTTTGTCCAGTGTTGCACAGGAGGGAAAGGCAAGCTTAAGGGATAATGCACTGCTAAGACGGTCTTCAGTCTTACCCATATTCGATGGCTAGTTGAATGTTACAGATGAGATTTATATTTCCTTACAAGCAAAATGAAAAGCTATGCTATAATGTAAAGCATGAAAGTGGATGAAAATATCAAGGAATTGCAACAAGCTACTGCTATGATAGCTTCATATCGCGCAACCACTGTAATGCATTGGTTTTACAAGAAATAGATGTTTTTAAGGATAACATGATAATACCGTAAGATCACTTGTCAATGTTGTGTGCCAGACAGCAAGTAAATTGTGGCTGCGATGTCACAACACCTAAAGGTTTGGTTGTCTCTTATGTACAGGCAGTTCACAAGCTTTGTGTTATTAGATTAAAATTTCCCCTCTTGAAACATAAGACAATGTTTTTGGTAATGTAGGCTATAATTTTCAAAAACTGCAGCTCTTGTTATTTGAAAATGGCACTCTCTTAATCTTTCATCCCTACCTGCTCCCTGTATAGTGCACTGCGTAGGTCATAAAACTGTGACTCTAAACCCACATCAGACACTGAATGTTAGCTGGAGAGTCATAGCGTTTATAAAATGGCTTTCTGTTTAATATATAATGCACTGTTTGAGTGCAGAAGCCTACCTTTCATAACCTATGAAGTGCACTACATAGGGAAAAGGGAGCCATTCAGCCCAAGTCTTTGGAAAAAACGCAAGCTGTAATAAAGGCAAAGGATGGACACACTAATACTGAACAATTTGATGATATGTTTAGTTGTAGAGGTTTTGGTATGATTTTCTGTTAAATATGTTTTCTGCTGTTTTGCACTGAATAACATACTTAATTGCAGTTATGACTGGAAAAGTAGGATGAAAAAAGAGATGTTTGAAGGATGAAATGAAGGATGTTTTCAGACTTTTGCACTGTACTATAAAGCAACTGATGTAGGTTGTGTGTTGACTAGTTTAGCTTATAGCAAGATGACAGAGATGACTGTCACGCATTCGGCAAGAGGTCAAAGGAAAACGGACTCCATTTCCCAGAATCCCTCGGGAGATCACGTCACGGCACAACGTCCTTCAGAGATGGAGGACAACACGGACTCCATTACCCAGAGTTCTAGGGAAACTCACGTGATCACTGACTCTCAAACACGCTCCTATCAGAGATCTAGTTCCCCTGAATACTGATGTGTCACACCTGTGTAGGATGTCATATGACTCAAGCTGTTTAGTTTATAAGCCCGGGCTTTAGGTAGGCACATTGCGAAGTATTGTTTCCTTGAGAACTACTGAGCGTTTGTATTCATATGACCGATACTCTGTTTTTGACCTATGCTTTGTTTGTCTGGATTCTGCCTCTTGTCTTACCCTTTGGATACTTTTGCCTGTCTTTGCTGACCTGTGTTTTTTGACCCCTTTTTCTGTTATTTGGATTACGTTTTTGCTCTGCCCTCTTTGGATTGTTTGCTTGGTATTTTTTGAATACACTTTGGCCTAGAGTGATTTAATCTACTGCTCTTGTTATTTTTTATCCGCGAGCGTCTGTTTTTTTTTCTGTCAGCACGTTACAATGACATGGACATTTTCACACAGTTTTGAATTTAGTTTTAGGAAGAAACATAAAAATTACAGTAAACATACAATCTGTCAGAAGTATATTAATGTATATTAATTTGAAAACAAACAAAACATCTGCAGGACAAGCTACACTCCCTAACACTGAAGTCTGCTACAGAGGAAAACAATGTTGATGATACATTTTATTACTTTTAATTTCATGAACATTTTCCAGCTCCACTCACAACAATACTACAAGAACTGTGAATTCTGAAATGTAAGGGTGCACAAAATGTGGGTGGACCATAAAGGGTTGAGTGATGCCACAGAAAAACCACATTTGGTTCCCTAAAGAACCAGGTTTGAAAGAGAGTTGTGAGTATGAAGAACCTTTCAAAGACCTAAAGAACTTTCACACAATATAAAGGTTCTTTACTAATCAAAGGCTTCTTTTTAGAACTTTTACATTATCTGGAGGCTTTTTCAACTTGGAAAGAATCCTCACATTCAAACATCTCATTTACAAAACTGGTTCTCTGAAGGACCATCCATCAAAAGGTTCTTTATTGAACCAAAAGTGGTTCTTCTATGTCCAAAGTCCGGCCCCAGGGCCAAATGTGGCCCAGGGACAGATTTTAATCGGCCCCTGGCTTCTGTTTTAGTGTGTGTTATAAGTGTGTATACTGCACTTCTTCCTTCCACCTGATGGTGGCAGTAGTGCTGTAAAATCACAGTGTAACGCACGGCACTGCGGTAACAAAGTTAGCTAAAGTTTAAGAGCCTTCCTTCTCTGACTAGACCTGCAGTTTCATTTACTGAATGCCATTTAGTCCATAAATCTCAAACTAACACTGAGAACCAGAGATTTTGATGGAATTTGGAACTTTTTCATCGAGAGCCGCCGCAAATGAGCCTCAGGAGAGAAACTAAAGCACCAACTTCTTTTCAGAGCAAATTCAAATTCAGTTGAGTAAATATTAACCCTTTAAGACTGAACAATCACGGCAGTGATTTCTGAATAGTTCTGCATTTATTATATGTAAAGATCAAACTGAAAATGTATAGATTTTTACCTATTTTTATCTAGTCTGATCAAATAAACACTTGAATAGGAAAATTTATACATTACACAATACATTGTTAGTCTTAAATAATTTAATAATTTGTTATAAGCGCTGACTGATCCAAATCCAATCCAACAATATAAGAGGCCTTGTGCATCTTGTATACAGTGATAGGAAACACAGAGTCTATGTGTATTTTTAAACTATTTTTTAAAATATTTTGAATAATTTGTAAATAATATTTCAGCCTCAGATATTTTTACACTGTATGATTTGGCCCTCTTTACAAAAAGTTTGGACACCCCTGTTCTATGTCATCACTAAAAGGACCCTTTCTAGAATCTTTACTTTTAAGAGTGTATGCATATGAATATACTGCACCTGCGTTCTCAGATTCATTGGTGCTTCTGGTCATGTGAGTCTTCAGGTTCTCTTCATTTACAAGAATTTCTTCAAACAAACTGTCACAGTCTTCTGAATCAGGTTTGCTGACTTTAGTAATCTTTGACTTTGCATTTATAAAGATATTCTCCCTCATCTCCATTCTTCAGCCTGGTCCTACAGACGTGTGTGAATCAGTTCGGATAGGTTCTCCACAGGGCTTTAACAATGGTTGAAATGTGTCTTTTAAAGTGCTTCTGTTCTTCTGAACGCCTACTTCCTTCCTCCTACTAATTCTGTTTACTGGTGTCCCAATAGGCTACAACATGTCAGATGTCAGGCTGTGGACATGACAAACTGCCCCTTTATAAACTGAGAATTCAAGACCAGAAGCTGGGTATGTAGCCTGTGCTCTGTAAACAAAAGACCTAGATTATTATCTTTGAAGTCAGGGACTGATCATGTTCTTGTGAGGCCTCCCAAACTCTAATAATAACACTAAATAAATACAAGCCCATTTCCAAAAAAGTTGGGATGCTGTGTAGAATGTAAATAAAAATAGAATGCAATGATCTGCAAATAATGTAAACCACATTTTAAAAGAAAATACTACAAAGACAATACATCAAATGTTGAAACTGAAATTTTATTGTTTTTAGAAAAAAATATGCCCGTTTTGAATTTGATACCACATGTTCCAAAAAAGTTAGGACGGGGGCATGTTTACTACTGTGCTGCATCACCTCTTCTTTTAACACCACTCTGTAAGCGTTTGGGAACTGAGGAGACACTGCTGTAGTTTTGAAAGTGAGATGTTTTCCCATTCTTATTTGATATCAGATTTCAGCTGCTCAACAGTTCAGGGTCTCCATTGTCATATTTTTCATTTCATAATGCGCCAAATGTTTTCAGTGGTGGCAGGTTTAGCGCCCGGACTCTTTTAATACAGAGCAGTGCTGCTGTAATACATGCAGAATGTGGTTTGACATTGTTTTGCTGAAATGATCAAGGCCTTCCCTGAAAAAGACGCAGTCTGGATGGCAGCATACGCTGCCAAAACATGTATATATCATTCAGCATTAATGGTGCCTTCACAGATGTGCACGTCACCCATGCCATGTGCACTAATGCCCCCCCTATACCATCATGAAAACTGGCTTTTGAACTGTGCACTGATAACAAGCTGAGTGGTCTTAAGCCCGGAGGACACAGTGTCCATGATTTTCAAAAAGAATTTCAAATGTTGATTCGTCGGTTAACAGGACACTTTTCCACTTCGCCTCAGTCCATTTTGAATGAGCTCGGGCCCAGAGAAGGTGAGAGTGAGCGTTTCTGGATCCTGTTTATATACATTTTCTTCTTTGCATTTTAGAGTTTTAACTTGCATTTGTGGATGCAGTGATGATCTGTGTTCACAGACAGTGGTTTTCAGAGGTGTTTCTGAGCTCATGCAGTGATTTCCACTACAGAATCATGTCTGTTTTTAATGCAGTGCTGTCTGAGGGCCCAAAGATCACAGCCAGCAAATACTGGTTCTTGGCCTTGTCCCTTGCAAACAGAGATTTCTCCAGATTCTTTGAATCTTTTAATGTTATTATGAACTGTAGATAATGAAAAGCAACAGTTCTTTGCTATTTTATGTTGAGAAACATTATTTTTGAATTGTTGCACTATTTGATCATGCAGTCTTTCACAGAGTGGTGAACTCCCCCTCATCTTTACTTCTGAAATACTCTGCCTCTCTGAGTGCTTTTTAATCATGTTACTAACCTTCAGGTGTTTTTTTTTTAGCATTACACAACTTCACCAGCCTTTTGTTGCCCCCGTCCCAACTTTTTCAGAACATGTTGCTGGCATCAAATTAAAAATGGGCAAATTATTTTTCAAAAAGGGAAACTCCTTCTTTGACCATAAGTTGAATGTTGCATGCAATGAAAAGGGGAGTGATGCTGCTTTCAAGAGCAAGTTTGGTGGTTCGATGTGCGACTTAATGCGATTCATGTTCGAGGGTGTTAAATGGTTGTTGTTCACGCTGACTGCTGAAGTAGATCTAAAAGAGTATTAATAGAACATTTTTAAAATTTACATTATTACCATTTATTATATTTGTGTGGTGTTATTTATGTTGACAGACTGTCCACTACTTTCCACCACCATGATGAAAATTTATAAATTTATAAAACCAAAACTTGGAAACAGCATGACACCTTTTTCTGAAGCATGTTTGGCCAATAGGAAAGGTGTCTTCAGAAGACAGTGGCATTATCACCTGTAATAAGACATGAAACGAGCAGGAGCCAGTCATTCTCAGGAGGAGTTACAAACTACACACAGGTAAAGGACATAACAAGGGGACCACACATATAAGATGTATCTCAAAGTTAAGGCTAAGACGAGGTAGGAGAGACCTTCTTAGCACTGGTACAGGAAGACTCCTCTTCATTGCTCACTCATGCACAATCGGGTGGCCTGAACAGTCTGTATCAACATGTCACTGTTTACTGACATGAGCAATGCAGCATGTTCAATTATTGTGTTTAAAAAGTTACATTAAAACTTCATTGCAATCTTTTGTGTTGCAGCATTTCACCTCTTGTGAATATTTCCACTGTTTTCAAACTGTTTGATGGAAGGATACACTAGCTGCATCCTTTGCTTCTCACAAAAGAAGGACGCATCTCTCGACAACATTCAAAGGATCCTACAAAACGGAAGTGCCTTCAGTGAAGTGAGAAATGCAGCTGTCCTTGGCTACAACCTCAGCTCTGAGACATGAGTACCGACACTGACGACAGATGAAAAACACCTGGGGACAATAATGACTCGGTGGGGTTACAAACTGTGAGAAACAGAGGGGAAAACTAGGAGAAAACAATATACAAAAGAAAACGGGGCACTTACCTCCTTACTTACAAAAAGAGAGGTTTACAAGTCTTTAGACAAACTCATACAACAGGCTAACACACCCAATCAGAGCCTTCCAGACATTAACCCTATAGGAAAAAGTGATGAACAAGAAAGAGAGAGCACAAAACAAACACCACATACCCCCCAGGATCGTAACAATGTGTGTGTGTGTGTGTGCTCTTAATTTTTCATGTAAGAATCAAATTACAAGCCCCTTGCTTATCTTGAAACAATGCCAAGAATTATAGAAATAAAGAAACAAAACTCGCTCACTGTTGTTAAACTGTAAATGAACAAAAAGGAACAAAAAGAACAAACTACTGTTAAAATTTGACCATTAAATTCAATACATTAAACCTACTAATATGTTATATTAATAAAAAGGCCCCACAAACCATTAAATCTGCATCTGCTGATAGAGTTAGTCAGAACATATTTATACTCTAAATATAGAAAGCATCGAAAATAAAATATGATCTGTACAGCATTACTGTTTTGTACTTGCTATACAGTATTGATAATATGCAATGATTTTGTGTGAGGTGGGATTTGCTGCCTTCTTAATTCTTTATGCTGCTTCAGTGAAATTCAGCTGAACCCAAAGCTTACCAAGACAACTCAATGAGAAGTGAAACCTCTGTAAGAAGTGTTTTTTTATGATAAGAACTAAAATAGCTGGTGTTGTTGTGCCCTGTGATGACTGCTTCTCTAAGTTCTTAATGTGCTGCTGTGCAAAACCTGTGTAATTCGTAAACCCAAATTTAGTCGTCGCCAATTCCACCCGCTAGTTAGGACTCCCCCAATCACACGATGCTATCAACGCTAGGAGGGTGAAGGGTAGCACAGGCTTCCGCCGAGACCTGTGAAACCAGCCACCGCTTCTTTTCGAACTGCCGCTCATGCAACGTCATTGGACAGCCGAACGCGCTCGGAGGAAAGCGCCAACCGCCAGATCTGTTACGTCAGCCAACACAGCTAGCAGACACCATTGGAATTCAAATAAACCACAGTTGCTGTCAGTAAAGCTGGAGCAGTGGGGAACTTTAGGTTCATCGGTAGATAATTTTGAGGACAGACATAAGCCGTGGGAAAGTGCAGCATGAGAACAGGCCTGCGTGAGTCTCACAACCAATGCGTGACAGTTCGCAGCCCTGAAGTAATTGATTATACTGCTTTTCTTGAGGTTCACTGAGTTCAAACCTCTTCAAAAAGTTCTTCATCTCAGTGAGGTAAATAAAATAAAATTTGTTTTTTAAACTCCCCACTATTTTCCCCACTAACTGTTACTCTTTCCATCACACAATCCCATCAGACATTTTTTCCTCTTGGGTGTTCACTTACGGATGGCTATGGCATTGCTGGATTTCAAACTCATGATATCCTGTTGGGGTGATGTCTCAGTCCATTGCACCAATCAGTAGTGTGAGTAGCTCAGATTTTGTGTCCATAAATGTTTAATACCTGGTAGAATATATTTGTTGTAGAGGTGTCCTTTGGCTAAAGGTCTTAATTGACTTGTTAGGACTGGCTAGGAAGGTCATTATCATTGTCATTAGTAGTCAGCTGATGACAGTTCCAGAGCATAATAAATTCTTTGACTCTTCAAGTCTTGTGTTCACACTCAACGATTACAGGTAATCATCCTTTAAGCAGCTGCCTGAGGATCTGAAAATGAAGCCATTTGGTGCCATCAGAGCAGAGGCTCTTCCAACTTCCAGCTCAGAATTTCCACCGTCCAAAATGTCAATAAGCAATAGCACTTGAGGGAACTGTGGTAGTCAAGGCAAGATTGAGAAAAACAAGGAAACTCTCAGCTACAGCTGCTCGTATGCTGGCCATAAGGCAAAGCAAAACCCCCAAATGACAGAAAAAGACCTGCAAAAAACATTTAGCTGAGACAGAAGTGGTGTATGCAAAAAATCTAGATAAACTAAATGCACTTTAGAAAAATCTGCTGTGGACTGAAGTAAAAATGCAACTCTCTGGCCACAATCACCAAAAATATGTTTGCAAAAATAGAAGTCACAGTATTTGATGAAAAGAGCACTGTGCCACCTGTTAAGCATGAGGATGGATATATTATGATTTGGGGTTGCATAGGTGTTATTGGCACATGAAACACTCCACAGGTAGATAGAAGAATGGATTCCACTAAATATCAGCAAATTCTAGATGCAAATGTGACTCAAATTGTCTGATTTCTACAATAGGACAATGATCCAGAACATATCTCGAAATCCAACACAAACTACTTCAAGAAGCACAAACTGGAGCATTTGCAATGGCACCTAGAGTTCCCTTAAACATCACTGAAAATCTGTGGGTTGATTGTAAACATACTGTTAATATAAGTTGACTAAAGAACATTACAGACCTATAAGTGTTCTGCAAGGAATAGTGGGTTAAAATTCCTAAAACAAGAACAGAAAGACTCCAAGCTCTCTACAAAAAAATGTTTGCAAGCTGTAATATCTGCCAAAGGGGGTTTTATTGAGTAGTGTCTCAGAGGAGAGATTGTCTGCAGTCTGAAAAGCCAAAAGCCACAAGAAATCCAGTCAGAGTACATGTACAGAGTACAGAGTACATGTGTTTATTTCATCATTGAGTCAATGGAGCACATTCACATATTCAAGCTATACATAGAAACACAAAGCTTTAAACAGATGTAGGGGACATTTTTTTTTTCTTTGTATATTCAGCTTCAGTAAAGAAGTATCCTCTTTGCTGTCCTACTCTAATGTCATGTTCCATTTATGTTGTAGATGCTAAGAAAAAATCAGGTGTATAAAATGAAAATACAATGTTGTGAAATCATTCAGGTAGATAGTTGTGGTTGTTAAATAGGGGTACATGCCAACATCTAAGCTCATAAATGCAGCTGGTTTGCTAAGTGCCCGTTCCTCCCTGGTCAGTCTACCCACAAGTGTTTCATTACTATCCAAGGTGGATATACAAACAAATCTAGTCTGACCATCCAAATTGGACTTGGGTTAGGGTCAGGGTTATGTAACTTTAACATTTCAAGACTACAATTCAGATTTAAGAAACAAATGTTCCCTACAATGTGAACAAATTATCCTGACCAGCAAGTATGCTCGAGTAATGGCCCCACAGGGGTAATACAGGCCAAGTAAACACACTTTCCAGGTCAATTATTTTGGCTGAGTTAAGCATTCCAGGAATCTGGAAGGGAAGTTGAACTGAGGAAAGAGGGGCTTCAAGGGTGGTTTCACTTTCAGTTCTTTTTCAATGAACCAAACTCAGTGGTTTCAAAGTCAGCCTTAATGGGAACAGCTGCTGTTTGTGTTCACAATTTACATGAGCATTAAAGGGGATGTTCTCTCTCTGGCCCTATGTAGAACTGATGAGAACTTTCACAATGGGCTGCTCGGGTTAGATTCAGTGAGTTTATTGGGTGGCAAAGGAAAACTCTAAACAGTGTTGCATATATTAAAATGCATTGAATTTACTCAATACAATTACTGCTGAAAGTACACTAAAAGACAAAATTGAGTTGATGTTTTTTCTTCTCCTATATGAGGAAATGATGTAAACACTTGAATCAAGTAAATTAAATGCATCACATTTGTTTCCAATGCATTAACATTAATAATGATGCCTCAGCATAAAATAAGATGCGGGAGACACTGTGCATGCAGGCAAATTATTATGGTTCTCAGAAGAAACTCAGAGACATTAAGGTTCTGGTACATAACTAGGCTTTATTGAAAACTCTGCTCAAAGAAAGCAGTTACAACTGAAAACAGCAGATCTGTGCTTAGCCTGACCAAGACAGCCCAGCCTCAACTTAGCCCTCCTTTTTTAACTAAACTGTGTGAAGTTCCTGTCAACAACACCAAAGAGTCCACCAAAAAAATGCATATGACCTTTTAGGACAGAACATATCAGTCTTTGAAACACTAAACTAAAACCTGAGCATATACTGTCACCACTTTGCCCCTGCTTTATTCAAGAATAGTGAGCTGCATTCTAGTACCAGGACCCTACCTGCCATTTCGCACAACAGTAGTGCTTACAGTTGACAGGGGCAGATCTAGCAGGGCAGAAAATTCACAAGCTGGCTTGCAGCAAAGGTGACATCTTATGACAGTACCATGTTTAAAGATACTGAGCTCTTCAGTACGACTCATTCTACTGCCAGTGTTTGTCAATGAAAACTGCATGATTATGTGCTTCATTTTATACACCTGATAGCAAAAAGTGTGGCTGAAACACCACAACTCAATAATTATGAGGGGGGTCCCAATATTTTTACCCATATAGTGTATCTGTCTCTCACAGAATCAGCCATGGGTAGTATCTATCTCTCTCTATGTCTCTCTCTCTCTCTCTCTCTCTCTTCACAGGCTCTCAAACACACATGCACACACACATATATAATAATTAAGTATAAAACCGAAAAGACAACATGCAAATTTCCGTGCATGTTGTCTCTTTACTATATACATTCTTTATCCCCTGTAGAGAAAACCTGCAGCTGCAGACATATATTACAGTACTGAAAGTTGCTGTGTGTATACAGGATGTTGCAATCACTTTTTATTTATTTTTTGTAATGGTATATTGCAATTCTGAGCAAACTAGCTCATGAGAGGAAAAAGAGGGGTTCCTTCCCTTTACTGCTGTGCTGCATTAACTTTAAAAACTCTACTGTACGATCGCACAGCATTATTATATCATATCATCTTTTTTATTTTTACACTGTAGCTTCAAATAACCAGTCTGTTTCAGTAAAAGATGTATAATGTACAAAGATGTATTTCACCAGTGTACTTACACAGGAACACACTCACTATAACCTACCTATCAGAATTATATCAAAATATGTGAGCAAAAAGGAGATGAGTAAGCACTTTTTATTCAACAATTACTACAGAAAACATGTAAAAAGAGGACATCCAGAATGTTCATTTGAATTTGTGTAATTTTTATGACAAGGCCCAAAGCATCTGTTCAGGAATCACTTTCTAAGCAGGCTGAAAGCAACAGTGGCATGAAAAAATTGAAGCAAAACTCAAAAGAGGAACCCATCCATCTGTACAGAATTGTGGAATTAAGGCAAAAATGAAAATTATTGATGTTAACAGTAAAAATGAATAATAACCAACACTTCTTAAGATAAAGTGGTGTACATGGGCAACAAGAACACAAAGGCATATAGCCTCCTGCATCAAAGTTGAGAGCTGCCATCCTACAGCTTATCTATGAATCCTCAAAGTATTAAAAAAAACATCTTATGACTCTCAGTCAGGTATAAACAGCACTAGAGTTAGGACCAGCCATGGGGTAGAGCTTAGGTTTAGGTGATAGGATGGGTTTAAGGTTAGGGTTAGAGAGAGCATTTGATTTAAGGTTTAGGGAAAAGTTACAGTGCTGATCAAAAGTACAAAAGAGACCATCCCTCATTTATCTGAAGTTGTGCATCAGGTAAAAGGCACATATTTAATACATACTTAACAGGAGCCTCCACAACTAAATCTAATATTGCATTTGCCTTTATTACAGCTTCCATTCTTTTCAGAGCAGTACAGCTGTGGATGCCTTATTTTAGGGGCACCTCTCAGTCTTGAGTTCTTGCTGCCACGTGCACAGTACTCTGACTCAGCTGGCATTCTCTAGTCTCAAGTTCTGAGTGTCTCCCTGATTTTGAGTTTGTGCCTCACGAAGGGAGAGACACCTGGCATGTAACAACAATTCGAGCGTGTAATCCTCGATAAACTGCAGTCTGAGTATATAAACCTGGATTAACCACATCCTGAGTATCTAATCTGGATTAATCATAGTCTGAGGTTTTGTGAAGCTGAAACTCAAAGCCTGTTTGAATTGAACCTGCTTTGTTAAACGGCCCCATATCTAGTACTTCTTGAAAACAAATGGCATAATGTTAATATCAAAAAAACTTACCTTTTTATGTTTAAGCTCTTCATTCTTTATTCAGTGCTAATTTTAGTTTTTAAGTTAGCTCACAGTAACCAGTCCAAAGTGCTGCCCTCTCCAGCTTTGGCATATTTAAAGTGTGTTACAATTAAAGGGCTTTATTTCAAAACATGCCACTGACCACCCAGAATATACAGTCCATATATGGAACCTAAGCTGCAAAAATAACTCATTTTGTATTCATTGTTTCTGTGATGTCACAAGAACCAGTTCAAATCTACCTTTTTACAAGTTATAAGGGTTGTTTCAGCTCTGATTGGTTTTTGAATGAAGGACAATACAGGGCAGCCAATCAGAACACAGATCATTTACACATAACAGTCTGGTGCAAACGCCACTGGACCTAAGAATGACCGAAACTAACATGCTGAACTGTGCTGACATACGCGGCCCACAGAAGTTTCTTTTTGCACATGCAGTTTCTTTGATGAACTCTTAATTTAACTAGGGATAAATGTAAAATAATTGACAACTTTTTTTGTAGGCATATGTAACTTTAAGCGAAGCTCCTCTATGTTATGTTTTATTGTGTCTGTGTTTGTAGGAGTGTGTGTTCTGAAAAGCATCACTACTTCTTTATTCCTACCATTTAGTTGTCTGGGTAAAATATATTGTAGGGATAGAGAACAAAGGAAATGAAAAACAATGAAAACAAAGAGCCTCAACTAACCGTGCAAGAATTATAATACTGATCATTATAAATAAATAAATAAATAAATGAATAAAATGTGGTATTATTATTATTATTATTATTATTATTATTATTATTATTATCTTCCTTTTCAAACATTATAATGCAGTCTTTCAATCCACAGCTTTATCACATCATTAAAGCTATAAAGAGATCGACAGGCCTGTGAATCAATAAGACAGACAGTCCAGTCTCTCTAGAAGGGATGCTACAAATATTGTTGGCTTTTGTTTGTTTTTGATATGCTACAAAATAGGAACTTGGACTTATTCACCTTCACTTTCAGGGCATCCAGACTTCCTCAAACATGACTTTGCTAGCTTTGCAATACAACTCAAAAAGTGCCCTTTCACTTTACATTCCACATAGGTTTGGCCCCAAGGACAAAAATGGCTTGTTCTGGATGTGAATGGCAAACTACAAAATGACACAATGACCACACATCCTCAGAGGTTTTTGCTGCAGGAGACAGAAGCTTGAAATGGCCATTTAATGTTACTGTGTAACTTTATAATTCAGATGCAGAACTTCAGTTTGTTACAGATTATAACCAACAGAAAACCAACACGTTACATCACTAGATAAACATCTGAAAGGCAGCTCTAATCACAAACAGAGTCATGATGATTTATACAGTGTACAGTGTAATAAAAAAAACATAATTCATTTTTGTTATAATAACTTATGAAAAATAAAGCTAATCATTGTGTGGGATGGTGAAATGACAAAGAGGGTTTTTATATGATATTATCATTGACCAAAATGTGAAGATAAGCATGTATTACACGATCACTCAGTACGTTTCTCACAGATCCATTGTTCAATAGCAGAGCATTTCCGGTCATTCCACTTCTTATTAAATGGATAAAACTCTACGCAGTCTTCTTCACCTGTATCATTTGGTTCTCCATCACCCCAGTACCTGAAACCCAAACGCAATCAGGTAGGGGTTAGCAAGTTAGCCTTTAAATTGAGAAATGAGAATTGAAGACTTCTGAAGAATTTTATAGGGACTGATTAGTAGGAAATCTGTAAAGTCCAGGTCCATTTAGGCTCTCTTTGCATTACATTATATTTCCAGACACTTTTCTTACCAGCTCAACACACACACCACATCAGCGTCACTGCTAAGAATGATCCACCACCCAAACAACACCTGCTCTGTTGCTGTTCTATGGGGTCCTGACCACAGAAGAACAGGGTAAAAGGGGGCTAACAAAGTATGTAGAGAAACAGATGGACTACAGTCTGTAACTGTAGAAATGATATGTATATATTTAGTGGGGCTGATAAAAGGGACAATGAGCATAGAAACAAGGAGGTGGTTTTAATGATGATAGTCTGTTTATTTGTTTGTTTATTTATTTATTTGAAGTGATTTTGTCCTGGGGGGTACTTCACAAAGCAGGATTTCTCGGTTAGCCTCATAACTTAAGCCAAAAAAATAAAAAATAAAAAAGCCTGTCCAGTAGGAGAAGAGCAAGCAAGAGAAGATCCTGTTTTGTGAAATAGCCCTTGCACATGATGGTCACAGAGGACTGTATTCACAGCAGTGTTATTCCATTTTGGAATAATTCACTATTAATCCCCTAATCTAAACTTTACAATACTGTTTCTTTCACCAGATGTAAGTAACTCTCATTTACACGTATAGTCTCAGTCTTACCCAGTGGTCAGTGCTGAACCGTCCACCCATTTCCACCTGCCCTTTGTGTCTCTGTCAGTCAGACCAATCCAAGCTATAAAGCTTTTAATACTGACTAGAATATTAGCAAGGAAATCCTGTGAAAGTGGGAGCACAACATTAAAGGTGAATTCCAGAGTTTTCAAACTTCTGCATTACACAGTCACTGAGATGTAAACAAACTCATTCAGAGTGATTTGGTGTGAAATGGTTCATTATAGAGAAGCTTACCGACTCTTTACAGTGGTGGTGATAGAAACTAGGGGTCACAATGTGACTGCCCAAAAAAATAAACAATACAAACCACAGCCAGTGCGGAAGACTCTCACACACTACAGCAATGCAGCATTTAAATACGCTATTTCACGTTATGTCACATCACGCTGTTCTGTTTATTTCACATTTTATTCTTTCCAGTCATCGTAATTTAACACTATACAGTAGGGGGAACAGTGCACAGCCATTGGCTCAGGAGTCACCAAATGTTGTAATTTAACTGGCTCCCAACTGAAACATGTGCATGAATTAGGGCGTGTTTCATGTAAATGATATGTAAATGAGGTACTGGTGGGCTGGCGCTTGATTTCATGCACTGATCATCATTTGTGGTCAAATCTCTGCTCGTTTCCACATCATACAAAAGTGTCCATACCCGAAAATGTATTCATACCCACTTGTGTAATAACTTCCTGTAAGGGAACTTTTAAAGACATTAAACTCTTCAGACATTTGGTTCCCATCACCACCACTGTGAACAGTACTGACTTGAAAGTTTCTCTAGAATGGAGCATTTCACATCAAAGCACTTACATCTTAACCTTTTAGTAACAGAATTAAATGAAAAATCAAGTTTCCTTTTAAAATATCCAGATGAACAACAACAATTCTGTCTCTCACCTGTTCTTCGCTGCTGTTTATGATCACCAGGTCTGCTCCTCTCTCTCTGCAGTACTGTCTGCTATCATCCCAGCTCTTCTTCTCAGTAGAGATGTAGTAAAAACTAGACTTGAAGTACAACCATCCCGTCACATTGCATGTATCTGTTAAAACAGAAAATTAAACGACGCCCTTATATTTCACAGACTTACAATCATCAAACAAGTATAAGCATTTTATATAATAGCTAATGGTGGTTTGCTTTCATTTGCACACATTAGTTGTAGCTTAAATACAGACATTTGAAGCTTCAAGACATTCAAATAACATTTTCTACTTTTAATGTTAGTTAAACTTTCAGTAAATGTTTAAACTTCACTTTCTGAAAATTGCTGGTGAAGCCTTTTTTTTAGCTTGTAGCCAAGCTGGTCAATCTTCACTGTAAAAAGTGGAACAGTGCACTAGTTGATTGGAAGTGTTTTTTTAAAACAGCATTATGTGAAAATCGGCATTTTCTGCTTTTGGGGAGTGGTATTCCACTTTTACACCACTGTTGTAAATACAAATCACGCTTTGAGCTCCCCTCAAAAACAGCTGTACATGTGCATTTGTTGATGAGCTGAAGGATACAGAATCTGACACCCCTTCATGTGCACATGAATGTAATCTTGTAGCGTCCATATGCCTGAGTGACACGCGTGCATGTGAAGGGGAGTCGGATTCTGCCAGGTAGTCTAAATTTTGGCACAACACCGGGAAAGACAACATTAGAAGGTAGAGTAATATTACAGTACTTTATTACAGGAGGTTGCAAACTTTCAAGGCTTAAGACTGACCAAACTTTTAGGCATTTTCTTTGCATGCTAGCCTGAAGCAGGACTGAGGTTAGATGGCTTTTGGCATCCAGGGAAACTACAAAACTAGTACAGAATTTATATTACCTTGTTAATCTTACCCATGTAATCATTTTCTTTTAGAAAACTTTAGGGCTCTAAATGAGTATGCAAAGTTTGAACTGCATGTTTTCCTTTTATTTATGATTTCTTTTGTTCTCTTTGGTAACAATGATATTGTGATTGAGTTACTCATTATCAATATCTAGACACTATATAAAGTGCCTATTATGTCTCTTTTAATATATTTGTTGGTTCAAGATAGCATGACGTTCAAAATGTCTGTTATAAAACATAATCTAATTTTCTGTTTTTGTTTTTCTTGGTTCTGGTATTTGAGACGTATTTGTCCCTGATACCTTTCATTTGTTCTGTTACTGTGAATCAGACAGTGGAATTCTTGTGCCCATAAACTGTGTACCACCAATCAGAGCTGTAGATGGTGAATAGCTAATCACCATTATGTGAGAAGGGCCTATGAGCGCTCTGGCTCCACCCCAAAAGGGGATGGCCTAAGGCCAGAGAAAATCCGAGCGCAACAGATTTTTAGTGAATCAAAGAAAACAAGCAGAGAGAAGAGAAAGAAGAGACTGTAAGGTAGTGTATAGAACGTTCACTATCAGATCCGAGAAACGTGTCTTTTGTTCGTCTATGTGTTTGTTTTCATTTGTTTGTGTATGCTTTAAGCCCATTCAAGCCACACTGAGAAAGAAAGCTGAAGAAGTCTGTCATACAGCCAAAGACAGAGTGATTTGACTTCATCTCAGCACTGAGTTATTTTAGAGGTAGCAACATGCAGCCCCAAGATCATATTCAGAACCGTCGCCCAGCTGAGCCTCAAATTCCAGCCTGGTTCAAGAGCTTCAGGACTTCACTCGCCATACCGCAACACCACCAGCAACTTCATCCACTCACGCACTCGCCGTAGCCAGTAGGCTCGTCACCGGGAAAGTGTTGAAGCCTTCCTCCTGTGGCTGCAGTGGAGTACGGCCAGCCTGGTCTTTGACTGAGGCTGCTACGAACATCTGCTTGCCCTACTGCTGCAGTGAAGCTGCTTCAGTCAAAGCAGACCACATTCACAGAGCCATCTGTGAGGGTTGTGACTCACCAGTTTGGGAAAGAATTGTTCAACAGTTCAAAAAGAACATTGCTCAATGCAAGATTTCAAAGAAATTCACTGTGTATGATACATAATGTTATGAAAAGATTCAGGGAATCCAGAGAAATCTCAGTCCATGTAGGGCAAGGCCAGAAAACACTGCTGAATGTGTGTGACCTTTGAGCCCTCAGACAGCAATGCATGAAACCATCGTGGTACTGTATTAAATATAGCCACATGCGTTCAGGAGTACCGCTAACATCACGAAATGCAGCTTGTACCTCTATAACAAAGAGAAAGCTATACAATTCTATGCAAAAATGCCACAGAATTTCTATTCCTGAGCTCATCTCAGATGGTCAGAAAGACAGTGGAAAAGTGTGACGTGGTCCACGTTTCAGTTTGTTTTTGGTAAAAACGGACATCGAGTTCTCCGCACCAAAGATGTAAGGGATAATAAAAACCTTTATCAGCGAAAGGTGCAAAAGCCAACATCTGTCATGGTATGGAGGTGCATCAGTGCCCACAGCATGGGTGACTTATGTGTGAATGTACCATTGACGTGGCGGTGTCTATTGGGATTTTAGAGAGACATATACTACCATCATTATGACGTCTTTTCCTGGGATGTGCCGGCTTGTTTCAGCAAGACAGTACCATGCCTCATTCTGCACATGCTACAACAGCATGGCTTCATAGATCTGCAGTCCAGATCTGTCTCCTATTGAAAATGTATGGCACATCATGAAGATGAGAATCAGACAACGACGACCACGGACTGTCGAACAGTTGATGTCTTATATCAAGCAGGAACGGACAAACATTCCACTTGCAAAACAGCAACATTAGAATAAGAATTAAAAAGTGTAAATAAAAGGAAAGATGATGTAACACAGAGGTAAACATGCCTCTGTCCCAACTTCTTTTGAGTGTGTTGCAGGCATCAAATTCTAAATTTGTTTAGATTTGCAAAATACAATTAAGTTGATCAGTTAAAAACATTTTTGTCAGTTAAATAAAGGTTCAAGATAATTAACAAATCACAGATTCTCGTTCTTGTTTCATTTTACAAAATGTCCCAGCTTTTCCAGAAATGGGGGTTGTAAAAGCCTCTAAAACAATTGGGTTTGTTTATTAAGCCTTTCTCTTTTTCTTTTGTTTTACTGCCATCAGGAAAATGGTAAGTTAGAATTGTAAGTTTCTCTGGTAAGACTGGAGTTTACGTGATGAGTGTTGGTTTATTGTTGCCATAAATGCTTTTCTTGATTCTAGCTGATGGAGGCAAACTTGAAGTCTCATGCTTCAATTCTTCTGAAATAAAATAAACCAAGCATAAGCATCATGACAGATATTTGATAATGTTGCTGTATATCCTATTTACATTTGATGCCATTCTGGTAAGCCTATATCAGAAAACAAATCCATTCACATAAAAAGTAAGCCTCTGCATTTAGACTCTCCATCTGTCTAAGTCATATGACTCGAGTCTACACATCTGTAGACCTTTGTGGGCTGCCTCCTGCTTTATTTTTTTGGATGTAATTCTTTCTCATCTAAGGCCCTCTACAAGATGTGTTTATATTAAGAAGTAAACATCGCTGAAATAATATCTCTACAGTGCTTGAGCTCATCTTTATTCTCATGTTTCAGCACAAGTGAAGACTCTGCACCCAAAGAGGCTTTACAATCATGTAAACTTAAAGAATGCATTATGGGTGATTACCATCCTCTCTGCTCTCAGACTCAGAGCTGTTCCTGGAACAGCTGTGTATTTCTTTTTCTGCCACTTTAATGCGTTTTGAAGTATTTACTCACGTAAGTCATTCAGCTTCTGCTGAAGTCTGTTTTTCTCCTTCTGCAAAAGGTCCATCTGGTTTCTCATGGTGTTGGAGCTGCTCTGTAAGTCTTCCTTTTCCTTTGCTATTTGCTGAATTTTAACCTGTAGCTGTTGTTTTTCTATAGTCAGGTTGGAGTAACTGGTCTGTAACTGGTCTCTCTCTGTAATTAGGTTGGTGTTACTGGTCTGTAACTGCTGTCTCTCTATAGTCAGAGGTATGATGGCAACCAGAAGGACACCGCAGAGCAGCTCAAGACAAATTCTAGCCAGTCTGTTGCATCTGCTCCTTTCAGTGTTATTCCCTGAAAATAGACAGAAATTTAGACAACAACATGGATTTCATGTCACAACCTCAGTGTCTGTCTGTGTGAGTTGTAGATCGATCAAATCTCAGACATTTCACTATTCACAGGTGAGCCCCAGGGCACAAAGTAATAGGGTAAAATTTAACATAATTTTCCATGTAGTAAAATAGGTTAAAGTAAAACGTACATCCAGTCATCCTCTTAGCGACGGCACCTGTGAATTTTCAAGGCAATCACAGATACGTCTCAAGACTCACCCTGAAAACTTATATTGTACTGTGAAAGTACACTTTTCTTAATCATATTCTTGTATCCTTAACACCTGTCCTATTTCACAGTGAGAGACTAATGTACAGCTCCCACATTGCGCTGCTATTGGCTAAATTGTTCACAAGTAGATGCTTGAAACAAATTTAACATTTTCATTTGTGGCAGACGTGCAGGCTGTTCATATTAAAAGTATTAATTTTGCTGAAATTATTCCGCAAAACTCAATGTATCTGCTTGTGCCCCCCTCTCCTCTATTCAATACAATAAGATCATTTAAGATGCTGAAGTCATTATTCGGTTCCTCATAGAGAATAGTTAGAGGTGGGCAATAAGGTAAAAATATAATATTACAATTCTTCAAAACGTTTTCACGAACGTGACTTTAACAATGTTATTTTTTCTGACATCTGATAAGTTGGAACAGACAAATAGTGCCATGTGTAAAAAAATACTATCAAAAACTGATAAATATAGGGATTTGTATTCAACATTTCACACATTGTGCAGCACTAAATACAATTAAACAGGACTAATTACTGTATGCTCTCTTTGTTGTCAAACATGCAGTTGGGAAGTGCCGTTTAAGCACTGACCATATCCACGATATGCTCAGAGAACCATATTGCGACATCACGATAGCATTAATTATCGTCATATTGCCCACACTGTAAAAAATTTCACTGCAAACGGTAAAGAACTGGCAGCAGGGTTACCAGAATCTTATTGTTAAATTAAGGGTATCCTACTGTTGTAAAAATGTATGGTTTAATACCATTTTTTACAGAAACAGGATATAACTGTAATTTAGAATGTTTACAGTAAAATACTGCTAGAGGTTAACAATCCATTACCTTTTTTCAGGGGGGTGCATTAACTTTCCTGACAGGTATAGCTGCTGATTTTTACTGTAATGATAAAAAACATTGTTGTTTTACTGCTTGTTAATCTTGCCAGAAACCTAACATGTATGAAAAAGTACATTATTTCAGTGAACAGTTGCCATGGCAATTTAAATCATTTTGACTTAAAAAAATGAGACAAATGCAGAGAATATCTTGCAAAATGTGTTGCTTTATTGTGAATAAAGTGTTGATGATTCCACTTGCAAACCTTGCACATTTTTCACATCAGAAAATGTAATTTCAACATAGGAAACTCCTCCACAGTCATCTGTCCCACCTGTGTGTTATCTGTAGCCTCATCCTCTCATCAGCCCCAGGTGTTTCTCATGTGTTCTTTTGTCTGTTTATTCCCCTTGATTTGGGCTTTTCCTTGCTTGGTGTTATTTGTAGTATGTTTGTAGTGTCTTTGGCTGATTCTTAGTTTGCTTATTCTTTTGTTTCTGGTTCTTTCTTTGCTACTTTCTCCATAGACAACAATAAAACTGCTAGATCACACACACATCCTGCCTTCTCATCTCCATGATACAACAGCTGTGACTACTTTTACTTTATAAGCATCTTCAGCTGGCAAGTCAACATAAAATGTGACCACAAATTTCCCTCTTCTCGTTTCACTTATTATTAAAAATAGATTAAATCCTATTATTAGTAGACTGCCTGTACTGACTGCTGTATGTAGAAAACACAGAAGCAAGCCTGGATAAGAAAGTTGGCTGTATGCCCTTACAGATGATGTGTCCCTCACAACTGACCATCCAGCACTCAATACAGCTTGTTGTTTCTCACCTGCAAAAAAACAAATGTAGAGTTGACCACTGGCAGCAAGGATAGTGCCATTTTGCTGAAATACAAAATTGTTGTTGACTTATGCAGATTCTTTATAAACATAGCAAGCAGTAGCAGCTGAGGAGTTGCCAGTAGGGTGAGCATCCTCTTCATGTCTGCTGCGGCGGCAAACAACTAGAGCACGTCAGTTTGATTGTTTAGTTTAGGCAGAATAACAACAGCATGCACTGCACGCATGTGTCTGTCCCTCACTGAAGCTTTAGCACTGAACAGATCCCTTAATTTACTCTTCAGAGTTAAAACTAGTAATGTAGTAACACTAGTAACTAGTAATACTAAGTAGATGCAGTGTTACTCAGGCTAAACACTGCGTAAGTAACACATTTGCTTTAACAAAACTGTGATTTCAGTTTCAAAAAACACTGACAGGACCACAGAATTCAGCTGTTAGCTAATTTAGTTAGCTAGTTATCAAATTCTCACTCTCTCTCTGAATTCTCCTCTGTGAATCAAGCTCAGCCAACACAAACCAGATATAACAAAAACAAATCTAGAGCAATTGATATATTAAATAATAGATATTAATATAAAAGGAACTTACTTTGTCCAGTGTTGCACAGAAGGGAAAGGCAAGCATAAGGGAAAATGCACTGCTAAGATGGTCTTCAGTCTTCCTGCAAAACTATGACCGAAAAGAAGAACATTTGCGCTCTATATGGAACATATGGAGTAAGGATTTATGGACTGATGAGTCTAAATTTGGAATTGGGATTACTTTGCGCATGAGAAGCACAAAATGCAACCGACTTCTCAGACCGAACTTTGGAGGTGTGGAAACATATCTTGCATATTTCTTTGAAAAAATTAAAGCAAGACAGAATCTCAAATGGCATCCTACTACCAGGGCTGAACAATTTGGGAAAATATCTAATTGCGATAATATTGCGACTGCAATTTAAATTTTATTTTGTACAAAATAAGGTCCAGGCCTGAATGTTGTGTGCCAAACAAAGTAAATTGTGGTTGCGATGTCACAACACCTAAAGGTTTGGTTGTCTCTTATGTACAGGCAGTTCACAAGCTTTGTGTCATTAGGTTAAAATTTCCCCTCTTGAAACATAAGACAATGATTTTGGTAATGTAGGCTATAATTTTCAAAAACTGCAGCTCTTGTTATTTGAAAATCGCACTCTCTTAATCTTTCATCCCTACCTGCTCCCTGTATAGTGCACTGCGTAGGTCATAAAACTGTGACTCTAACCCACATCAGACACTGAATATTAGCTGGAGAGTCATAGCGTTTATAAAATGGCTTTCTGTTTAATATATAATGCACTATTCGAGTGCAGATGCCTACCTTTCATAACCTATGAAGTGCACTACATAGGGAAAAGGGAGCCATTCAGCCCAAGTCTTTGGAAAAAACGCAAGCTGTAATAAAGGCAAAGGATGGACACACTAATACTGAACAATTTGATGATATGTTTAGTTGCAGAGGTTTTGGTATGATTTTCTGTTAAATATGTTTTCTGCTGTTTTGCACTGAATAACATACTTAATTGCTGTTATGACTGGAAAAGTAGGATGAAAAAAGGGATGTTTGAAGGATGAAATGAAGGATGTTTTCAGACTTTTGCACAGTACTACACAGCAATTGATGTAGGTTGTGTGTTGACTAGTTTAGCTTATAGCAAGATGACAGAGATGACATGGACATTTTCACACAGTTTTGAATTTAGTTTTAGAAATTTGAAATTTGAAAACAAACAAAACATCTGCAGGACAAGCTACACTCCCCAACACTGAAGAAAAAGTTCAGTGGGTGGACCATAAAGGGTTGAGTGATGCCACAGAAAAACCACATTTGGTTCCCTAAAGAACCAGGTTTGAAAGAGAGTTGTGAGTATGAAGAACCTTTCAAAGACCTAAAGAACTTTCACACAATATAAAGGTTCTTTACTAATCAAAGGCTTCTTTTTAGAACTTTTACATTATCTGGAGGCTTTTTCAACTTGGAAAGAATCCTCACATTCAAACATCTCATTTGCAAAACTGGTTCTCTGAAGGATCATCCATCGAAAGGTTCTTTATCAAACCAAAAGTGGTTCTTCTATGTCAAAAGTCCGATTTTAATCGGCCCCTGGCTTCTGTTTTAGTGTGTGTTATAAGTGTGTATGCTGCACTTCTTCCTTCCACCTGATGGTGGCAGTAGTGCTATAAAATCACAGTGTAATGCACAGCACTGCGGTAACAAAGTTAGCTAAAGTTTAAGAGCCTTTCTTCTCTGAATAGACCTGCAGCTGAATGACATTTAGTCCAGAATGCAATCATAAATCTCAAACTAACACTGAGAACCAGAGACGTTGATGGAATTTGGAACTTTTTCATCGAGAGCCGCCGCAAATGAGCCTCAGGAGAGAAACTAAATCACCAACTTCTTTTCAGAGCAAATTCAAATTCAGTTGAGTAAATATTAACCCTTTAAGACTGAACAATCACGGCTGTTACGCTGTTTAATCTGCTCTTTTGTTTAATAAAGTGATTTCTGAATAGTTCTGCATTTATTATATGTAAAGATCAAACTGAAAATGTATAGATTTTTACCTATTTTTATCTAGTCTGATCAAATAAACACTTAAATAGGAAAATGTATGCGTGACACGTTTTGCTGTTACTCTTAAATAATTTAATAATTAGTTACAAGCACTGACTGATCCAAGTCCAATACAACAACAGGCCTTGTGCATCTTGTATACAGTGATAGGAAACACAGAGTCTATGTGTATTTTTTAAACTATTTTTTTAAATATTTTGAATAATTTGTAAATAATATTTCGGCCTCAGATATTTTTACACTGTATAATTTGGCCCTCTTTACAAAAAGTTTGGACACCCCTGTTCTATGTCATCACTAAAAGGACCCTTTCTAGAATCTTTACTTTTAAGAGTGTATGCATATGAATATACTGCACCTGCGTTCTCAGATTCATTGGTGCTTCTGGTCATGTGAGTCTTCAGGTTCTCTTCATTTACAAGAATTTCTTCATACAATCTGTCACAGTCTTCTGAATCAGGTTTGCTGACTTTAGTAATCTTTGACTTTGGATTTATATATGTATTCTTCCTCATCTCCATTCTGCTCTCTTCAGCCTGGTCCTACAGACGTGTGTGAATCAGTTCGGATAGGTTCTCCACAGGGCTTTAACAATGGTTGAAATGTGTCTTTTAAAGTGCTTCTGTTCTTCTGAACGCCTACTTCCTTCCTCCTACTAATTCTGTTTACTGGTGTCCCAATAGGCTACAACATGTCAGATGTCAGGCTGTGGACATGACAAACTGCCCCTTTATAAACTGAGAATTCAAGACCAGAAGCTGGGTATGTAGCCTGCGCTCTGTCCACAAAAGACCCAGATTATTATCTTTGAAGTCAGGGACTGATCATGTTCTTGTGAGGCCTCCCAAACTCTAATAATAACACTAAATAAATACAAGCCCATTTCCAAAAAAGTTGGGATGCTGTGTAGAATGTAAATAATAATAGAATGCAATGATCTGCAAATAACGTAAACCACATTTTAAAAGAAAATACTACAAAGACAATACACCAAATGTTGAAACTGAGATTTTATTGTTTTTAGAAAAAAATATGCCCGTTTTGAATTTGATGCCAACAACACGTTCCAAAAAAGTTAGGACGGGGGCATGTTTACTACTGTGCTGCATCACCTCCTCTTTTAACACCACTCTGTAAGCGTTTGGGAACTGAGGAGACACTGCTGTAGTTTTGAAAGTGAAATGTTTTCCCATTCTTATTTGATATCAGATTTCAGCTGCTTAACAGTTCAGGGTCTCCATTGTCATATTTTTCATTTCATAATGCGCCAAATGTTTTCAGTGGTGGCAGGTTTAGCGCCCGGACTCTTTTAATACAGAGCAATGCTGCTGTAATACATGCAGAATGTGGTTTGACATTGTCTTGCTGAAATGATCAAGGCCTTCCCTGAAAAAGATGCAGTCTGGATGAGAGCATACGCTGCCAAAACATGTATGTATCTTTTAGCATTAATGGTGCCTTCACAGATGTGCACGTCACCCATGCCATTGCGCTAATGCCCCCCCTATACCATCATGAAAACTGGCTTTTGAACTGTGCACTAATAACAAGCTGAATGGTCTTTAGCCCGGAGGACACAGTGTCCATGATTTCCAAAAAGAATTTCAAATGTTGATTCGTCGGTTAACAGGACACTTTTCCACTTCGCCTCCGTCCATTTTGAATGAGCTCGGGCCCAGAGAAGGTGAGAATGAGCGTTTCTGGATCCTGTTTATATACATTTTCTTCTTTGCATTTTAGAGTTTTAACTTGCATTTGTGGATGCAGTGATGAACTGTGTTCACAGACAGTGTTTCTGAGCCCATGCAGTGATTTCCAGTACAGAATCATGTCTGTTTTTAATGCAGTGCTGCCTGAGGGCTCAAAGATCACAGCCAGCAAATACTGGTTCTTGGCCTTGTCCCTTACATACAGAGATTTCTCCAGACTCTCTGAATCTTTTAATGATATTATGAACTGTAGATGATGAAAAGCAACAGTTCTTTGCTATTTTATGTTGAGAAACGTTATTTTTTAAATTGTTAATTCATGTTAATAACCTTCAGGTGTTTTTTTTTAGCATTACACAACTTCACCAGCCTTTTGTTGCCCTTGTCCCAACTTTTTTGGAACATGTTGTTCGCATTAAATTCAAAATGGGCAAATATATTTCAAAAAACAATCAAATTTCTCAGTTTCAACCTTTGACATGTTGTCTTTGTAATATTTTCAATTAAATATATGGTTTAAATGCACATTGTTGTATTTTGTTTTTACTTTTTGCACAGCGTCCCAACTTTTTTGGAAATGTGGTTGTAAATAGTGATGTTTGTGTGTCTACCATAGAGAGAAGTTGAATGGCTAGAAGTGACCCTCTCCGCTATTATGGCTGTTTTTCAGTGGCGTTTTCTGCATTGTTCAGTAATGACCAGAAATAACAGCCTTCACTGGTTCCCCTCCGCCAAGATGCCACAGTATAAACCCTGAGGGGCCTGACAACAGATAACAGATGTCTTGTTTTATTTCATTTATTCAGTCATTACATTAAATATATACATATTCAATGGCTATTCGATCATTTAATACTTTGGCTTTGTGGTTTTGACACACAGATATCAGGGTGTGGACCTCACAACCTGCCATGGTGTCTTAAGTGTTGGGAACTCAAGACTAGAAGCTTTTCTGACCACATAGACTGTGCTTTACCTAAAAAAAGAACCAGATTCTTATCTCTGAAAGTCAAATTCTCATTACTGGAGCAGAACCACTGGCGACTTTATAGCTAAAACCACATTTGTAGCTTAGGGTCTGATATTGAGGCCTTGAAACTACATTTATATTACTTTGTCTTTAGGGAACAAAGTCAGACCCTTACACTGGACCTTTGTTTCCAACAGTGTGGCAGATAAAGTTTTCTAGACATGGAGAGAAGCTGCAAACATAATGCTCGCTGCTCACACTAGGCTTCTCTTAAGCTAATATAAACATTAAAGCTAATATAAAATAACTCCATTCCATCCTGATATATGACAAAAAAGCTGATGGTAGCAAAACAGTCATAACATAGCAATCCAGTAAATATTAAAAACCGTAAACACTTTTTAAAAAATGCATGTGGATTTCTCCTTCAAGCACAGCAGCTGAATGCTGAAACATCATCACTGAAGTGACTGAAGTTAACCTGAAATCAAAACTGACATTTTCTTTACTTGTTACTTGTTGTTTCCTGTCTCTGGTCGTATTAAGCTTCATCATTCCATACAGTTCACAAGATGCAATTTTGGTTTTTATGTTGTCATCAGTAAAAATGTAATGGTGTCATTCGAGTTCAACTACACATCATCTTGGCGCTGGCCGAGAGTATACAGTTGAAGTAACAGTTGTCAGACTGTGGTGCCAATAAGGACTAAGCTCTGCTGCCATCAAGAGCCTCCCAGCTCACACAGGTTGTTATGACACTGTTCACCTTTTTGAGCACAGAGGTTTCTTTTTCCTATCGTTTTCAATAAGACATCATGTTTGGGTCACTGTGTTTGCATGCTGGGCAACCCATGTCAGTTATGACATGAGAATGAATGGTGTTTTATATGCGGTCAGGTCCATAATTATTTGGACAGTTGCACAATTTTTATTGCCTCTGTACACCACCACAATGGATTTGAAATGAAAATCAAGATGTGACTGAAGTGTAGACTTTCAGCTTTTATTCAAAGTGTCTAACACTGCATTAACCGTAACGCTGCATTAACTGGAATTACAGCCATTTTTGACATAGTCAATCCATTTTTACAGGTTTGAAGGAGCAGAACAAAGCGTTTAGGCTGCAGGTGGGAGGTGACAAACAGTGCAGATTTTCTGCAGGAGTCGGAGGGGGAAGCATGGGGTAAAATCTTGTGGGAACTACTGACCTTCAGGGACAATGTTTCTCCTTATATTTATTTATTCAAAAACCTTGCTGAGGGGGTGAAGCTGCAAGGACAGCGGTAATGTCCGCAGCCACAGCAGGGGCAGCCCTGAAATCCTGCTTTTCAGGTGGCTCAGTGGCGATGTTCTGGACCACCAGAGAACAAGAACAGTAACTACTTCAACCACAGACAGGGCACTGGATACATAGTGTCTTAGGCTGTGGGTAGAACTAGAGCGGTAGCAATTTCAGCTGCAAACAGGGACAATGGGAAGGATGGCTGATAAGGACAGACTGCAAACTGGGGGACTGGAAAGCCCACAGCTTTGCCGATTGGGAGCTAGGTCCCGGCTGACCAGCAGCACTGGAGCTGGAGCAGGACTGACCTTCCATGGGGGAAACTCCTTCTTTGACCATGAGTTGAGTGTTGCATGCAATGAAAAGGGGAGTGATGCTGCTTTCAAGAGCAAGTTTGGTGGTTCGATGTGCGGCTTGATGCGATTCATGTTCGAGGATGTGAAATGATTGTTGTTCACTCTGACTGCTGAAGTAGATCTAAAAGAGCATTAATTGAACATTTTTTAAAATTTACGTTATTATTACCATTTATTATATTTGTATGGTGTTATTTATGTTGACAGACTGTCCACTACTTTCCACCACCATGATGAAAATAGTGTTGGTGTTACAATTTATAAAACCAAGACAACATGGAAACAGCATGACACCTTTTTCTGAAGCATGTTTGGCCAATAGGAAAGGTGTCTTCAGAAGACAGTGGCATTATCACCTGTAGTAAGACATGAAACGAGCAGGAGCCAGTCATTCTCAGGAGGAGTTACAAACTACACACAGGTAAAGGACATAACAAGGGGACCAGCTTATACACATATAAGATGTATCTCAAAGTTAAGGTTGCAGACGAGGTAGGAGAGACCTTCTTAGCACTGGTACAGGAAGACTCCTCTTCATTGCTCACTCATGCACAATTGGGTGGCCTGAACAGTCTGTATCAACATGTCGCTGTTTACTGACATGAGCAATGCAGCATGTTCAAATATTGTGTTTAAAAAGTTACATTAAAACTTCATTGCAATCTTTTGTGTTGTGAACATCTTCACTGTTTTTAAACTGTTTGAGCTGTGCGTGA
The DNA here is from genome assembly GCF_904425465.1 of Colossoma macropomum. Classification (NCBI taxonomy): domain Eukaryota; kingdom Metazoa; phylum Chordata; class Actinopteri; order Characiformes; family Serrasalmidae; genus Colossoma; species Colossoma macropomum. The sequence continues at coordinate 9,830,387 of NW_023494796.1, read as the reverse complement.
TGGAAGGATACACTAGCTGCATCCTTTGCTTCTCATAAAAGGACGCATCTCTCGACAGCATTCAAAGGATCCTACAAAACGGAAGTGCCTTCAGTGACGTAACAGTGAGAAATGCAGCCGTCCTTGGCTGCAAACTCAGCTCTGAGACATGAGTACCGACACTGACGACAGATGAAAAACACCTGGGGACAATAATGACTCGGTGGGGTTACAAACTGTGAGAAACAGAGGGGAAAACTAGGAGGAAACAATATACAAAAGAAAACGGGGCACTGACCCCCTTACTTACAAAAAGAGAGGTTTACAAGTCTTTAGACAAACTCATACAACAGGCTAACACACCCAATCAGAGCCTTCCAGACATTAACCTTATAGGAAAAAGTGATGAACAAGAAAGAGAGAGCACAAAACAAACACCACATACCCCCCAGGATCGTAACAATGTGTGTGTGTGTGTGTGTGTGTGTGTGTGTGTGTGTGTGTGTGTGTGTGTGTGTGTGCTCTTAATTTTCCATGTAAGAATTAAATTACAAGCCCCTTGCTTATCTTGAAACAAATGCCAAGAATTATAGAAATAAAGAAACAAAACTCGCTCACTGTTGTTAAACAAACTGGAAATGAACAAAAAGGAACAAAAAGGACAAACTACTGTTAAAATGTTAAATTCAATACATTAAACCTACTAATATGTTATATCATTTAATAAAAAGGCCCCACAAATCATTAAATCTGCATCTGTTGATAGAGTTAGTCAGAACATATTTATACTCTAAATATAGAAAGCATCGAAAATAAAATATGCTCTGTACAGTATTACTGTAGTGAAATTCAGCTGAACCCAAAGCTTACCAAGACAACTTAATGAGAAGTGAATGTGCTGCTGTGCAAAACCTGTGTAATTCTTTTTTTTTATTTTTTATTTTTACCCAATTTTCTCCCAAATTTAGTCGTTTCCAATTCCACCCGCTAGTTAGGACTCCCCCAGTCACACGATACTATCAACGCTAGGAGGGTGAAGGGTAGCACAGGCTTCCTCCGAGACCTGTGAAACCAGCCACCGCTTCTTTTCGAACTGCCGCTCACGCAACGTCATTGGACAGCCGAACGCGCTCGGAGGAAAGCGCCAACCGCCAGATCTGTTATGTCAGCTAACAGACGCCTGCGCTGACTAGCATCGCGTTAAGTGATGGGGGAAGAAGGAGGGGCCATCCTACCCACCCAGAGAGAGCGAGGCCAATTGTGCTCTCTTGGACTCCCAGCCACGGATGGCTGTAGCATCACCAGGGATCGAACTGGCGGTCTTCTGATGATAGGGCCAACGCTTAGACGGTTGTGCCACTCGGAAGCCCCAAAACCTGTGTAATTCTTGAAACACCAGTGTGATTGCACTAAAATAAAGATACACATTCGCGTCACATTATTATGACCACTTCATGTCCACAAGCTGGTGGTGGCAGTGTTATGGTCGGGGGAATTGTTTTCGTGGCATTCTCTGGGCCCACTCATCCATGTGGAAGGCACTCTCAACCGATGTGGGAATGAATCCTTGCAGATCATGCACACCCATACTATTTTACAGTGTCAGAGGAATCATACATATCAGAGCTATCAATCTACTATTCAGGGAGGAACCTCAAAAAGCACAGATAGACATGTGTGAGCCTGACTTTTTGTGAACTTGAATACACTTGTAAATAGATGTAACACAGCTAGCAGACACCATTGGAATGCAAATAAACCACAGTTGCTGGTGTCTTTGTCAGTAAAGCTGGAGCAGTGGGGAACTTTCTGAGCGTTTCAGGTTCATCGGTAGATCATTTTGAGGACAGACATAAGCCGTGGGAAAGTGCAGCATGAGAACAGGCCTGCATGAGTCTCACACCCAATGCATGACAGTTCGCAGCCCTGAAGTACTTGATTACACTGCTTTTCTTGAGGACGCAAGAGTTCACTCAACTCAAACCTCTTACTTAAAAGTTCTTCATCTCAGTGAGGTAAATAAAATAAAATTTGTTTTTTTAAACTCCCCACTATTTTTCCCACTAACTGTTACTCTTTCCATCACACAATCCCATCAGACATTTTTTCCTCTTGGGCGTTCACTTACGGATGGCTATGGCATTGCTGGATTTCAAACTCATGATCTCCTGTTGGGGTGATGTCTCAGTCCATTGCACCAATCAGTAGTGTGAGTAGCTCAGATTTTGTGTCCATAAATGTTTAATACCTGGTAGAATATATTTGTTGTAGAGGTGTCCTTTGGCTAAAGGTCCTAATTGACTTGTTAGGACTGGCTAGGAAGGTCATTATCATTGTCATTAGTAGTCAGCTGATGACAGTTCCAGAGCATAATAAATTCTTTGACTCTTCAAGTCTTGTGTTCACACTCAACGATTACAGGTAATCATCCTTTAAGCAGCTGGCTGAGGATCTGAAAATGAAGCCAATTGGTGCCATCAGAGCAGAGGCTCTTTCCACCGTCCAAAATGTCAATAAGAAATAGCACTTGAGGGAACTGTGGTAGTCAAGGCAAGATTGAGAAGAACAAGGACACTCTCAGCTACAGCTGCTCGTATGCTGGTCATCAAGGCAAAGCAAAACCCCCAAATGACAGAAAAAAACCTGCAAATAAGGTTTAGCTGAGTCAGAAGTGGTGTATGCAAAAAATCTAGATAAACTAAATGCACTTTGGAAAAATCTGCAGTGGACTGAAGTAAAAATGCAACTCTCTGGCCACAGTCACCAAAGAAATGTTTGCAGAAATAGAAGTCACAGTATTTGATGAAAAGAACACTGTGCCAACTGTTTAGCATGGGGATGGATATATTATGATTTTGGGTTGTGTAGGTGTTATTGGCACATGAAACACTCCACAGGTAGATAGAAGAATGGATTCCACTAAATGTCAGCAAATTCTAGATGCAAATGTGACACGTTGAAGAAACTACAGTGGAAAATCTGATTTCTACAATAGGACAGTGATCCAGAACATATCTCAAAATCCGAAACTGGAGCATTTGCAATGGCACCTAGAGTTCCCTTAAACATCACTCAGTGGCGCAACTGTCTAAGCGTTGGCCCTATCATCAGGAGATCGCGAGTTCGATCCCTGGTGATGCTACATCCATCCGTGGCCGGGAGTCCGAGAGAGCACAGTTGGCCTCGCTCTCTGTGGGCGGGATGACTGCCTTTCCCCCCCCCCATCACTCAGTCAGCGCAGGCGTCTGTTAGCTGATGTAACAGATCTGGCGGTTGGCGCTTTCCTCCGAGCGCGTTCAGCTGTCCAATGACGTTGCATGAGCGGCAGCTCGAAAAGAAGCGGTGGCTGGTTTCACAGGTCTCGGAGGAAGCCTGTGTTAGCCTTCACCCTCCTAGCGTTGATAGTATCGTGTGTGACTGGGGGAGTCCTAACAAGCGGGTGGAATTGGAGACGACTAAATTGGGGAGAAAACCGGGTAAAAATTGACATCACTGAAAATCTGTGGGTTGATTGTAAACATACTCTTAATATAAGTTGACTAAAGAATATTACAGCACTATAAGTGTTCTGCAAGGAATAGTGGGTTAAAAAGTCCTAAAACAAGAACAGAAAGACTCTAAGCTCTCTACAAAAAATGTTTGCAAGCTGTAATATCTGCCAAAGGGGGTTTTATTGAGTAGTGTCTCAGAGGAGAGATTGATATGTAGGGGTACATGCCAACATCTAAGCTCATAAATGCAGCTGGTTTGCAAAGTGCCTGCTTCTCCCTGGTCAGTCTAAGTGTTTCATTACTATCCAAGGTGGATATACAAACAAATGTAGTCTGACCGTCCAAATTGGTCTTGGGCACTTGTAACTTTAACATTCAAGACTAAAATTCAGATTTAAGAAACAAATCTGATTCACCCTACAATGTGAACAAATTATCCTGACCAGCAAGTATGCTCGAGTAATGGCCCCACAGGGGTAATACAAGCCAAGTAAACACACTTTCCAGGTCAATTATTTTGGCTGAGTTAAGCATTCCAGGAATCTGGAAGGGAAGTTGAACTGAGGAAAGAGGGGCTTCAAGGGTGGTTTCACTTTCAGTTCTTTTTTCAATGAACCAAACTCAGTGGTTTCAAAGTCAGCCTTAATGGGAACAGCTGCTGTTTGTGTTCACAATTTAAATGAGCATTAAAGGGGATGTTCTCTCTCTGGCCCTGTGTAGAACTGATGAGAACTTTCACAATGGGCTGCTCAGGTTAGATTCAGTGAGTTTATTTAGTGGCAAAGGAAAAAAAAACTCTAAACAGTGTTGCATATATTAAAATGCATTGAATTTACTCAATACAATTACTGCTGAAAGTACACTGAAAAGACAAAATTGAGTTGATGTTTTTTTCTTCTCGTATATGAGGAAATGATGTAAACACTTTGAATCAAGTAAATTAAATGCATCACATTTGTTTCCAATGCATTAACATTAATAATGAGGCATCAGCATAAAATAAGATGCGGGAGACACTGTGCATACAGGCAAATTATTATGGTTCTCAGAAGAAACTCAGACATTTAGGTTCCGGTACATAACTAGGCTTTATTGAAAACTCGGCTCAAAGAAAGCAGTTACAACTGAAAACAGCAGATCTGTGCTTAGCTTGGCCAAGACAGCTTAGTCTCAACTTAGCCCTGTAAGGGTTGACTCCAGGGCTAGGCCACCACCTCATTACAAGTCCTCCTTAACTAAGCTGTGTGACGTTCCGGTCAACAACAGGGAACGCTGACACTGGCAAGGGAGCTGCTCACACGTGCTGGAGCCCCTACTATCTGCCTTAGCTCCACCACTAGCTGCCAACTTCACTTGTCCCGTCCAGCATTTCATTCTTGGGGTCAAGCATGGCCCCAACCACCACTAGAAAAATCTAAGCCAAGTTTGCAGGCATCCCAAATGGGCATGAGCCAGAACTAGTGTTCAGACCCCTCAGAACTACCAGGAGTCACTTTTTCCCCCTCAGGTTGACCCGGCCGCCGGTGACTGACCTGAGCTGAACATTGGTTGCCTCCCAGCCCTCTGATGCACCTCTCTTTGTGTTTGGGAGCACACCTGCTCGCAGCAAGGGTTTTGAAGAACCTGTGTCAATAAGCGTTCGCAGGGAGAGCTGACCTTTTCAGCATTCTTTCATTACCTTGCCGGCTTAAGTTTGTTGCATTGTCTGGTAAGGTGTCCCCTCCTCCTGCAAAGCCAGAACCCCAGCTGTTCTGCTGCTATTTGCACAGAGGCTGCATGGCGCATCATCTTAACCTCACACTAACTATCTCTGCCATCCGCGTCCACTGCATAATGAACCTGACTGTTGGGTTCTCGAGCCACAACTGCTGCTGGGGCTTTACTGGCCTCACCGCCCACTTGAACATATCCAGTGCTTATCATGGAAGTTATCATGGGACCTTGGCCAGAAACTCACTGAAAGCGAGCACCACCACGGTCACCATGGCGAGTGGGCCCATCCATTTTGGAAAATATAAATATATATAATATATATATATATATATATTCCAAATGTATTTATCAAACATATTTTGCAATGTATGAAAATGGGCAAAAAATTTAATTGTTAAATATATTATTAGAAAGCCTTTATTTGTTATTATATTTTTTTCAATTGTGTTTTAAAAAAGGTTACAAATATAACTAAATATACATGAACTGAATGAATAGTACTGACTTCTGTGTTGCGCACTGTATTTTGCTTGTATGTAAGATGACGCTCACACAATGTATTTCAAATTAACAAGATATGAAATCATAATTGCGCTTTCACAGTGTATGAATATCTACAGCACTTGCTTTTGCCATGTGAAAAGTTCACTTGCTAATATTTAAAATAAGATATTTGTATTCCACTTCATTTAAAGATTTTCCAAACAGACATTTTTTTTAACGTAGTAGACAAATACATTCAGATAAATGATTTTTTGTATGTTACTTTTCTATGTATATTATTTCCCCATATATTTTAAACAAATGTATTTTCCAATATATTTGGTTAATATTGCAATATATTCAGAAATTCGTTTAGTGTTTGGAATGTATTTCTGCATGGATTGCAATGTATTTGTAATGTAAATCAAATATATAAAAATAAATGTCCATATTTCTTTTTCTATATGGGCAGTTTCTCTATGGAATGTCTAACATAAGAAGGCCACAAACGCTCACCAAAACGTCTTCCCAGGCTGGCTACAAGGCTGCCAAGTCACTGAAACATCGGCAGGGACATCTAACAAGGCTTGTAGGGCTGGGCCCTCTAGTGCTGAGGGTAACCCCGCCGCCTTAGCCTGGTCCCCCAGACCCTACTGCTGTTGCAGCCAGCTGAAAGTGCACCAGGTAAGCTGCCCAATTCCCCAAACCATCATAAAACCTGCAGCAGATGTGGCGGAATTATAAAGGTTGTTTTGACTGCTGTGTTTGCCGAGTCACACCAGGACTTAATAATTAAGTATAAAACCAAAAAGACAAGCTGCAAATTTCTTGCAAAGTCCAAAGTGATATTATTTGTATATTTTGATGGGTGAAAATGGGAGTTTTTAATGATAACTTGAGTGTATAAACATAAGTAAGACAAGTATGGATGTATTTAGTTAACAGTGAACATAGCTGGGTAGTAACAGAATACATGTAACAGTATTATGAGGATACAAAAAAGGCCACTGTCTTCCAGATAATCATATTATCGATCCATTCAGGCACATGAACAGAGACCCCAGTGGGGTTTAAGCCCCTGCAACTTTGCCCTCAGACTGTTGCAAGTGCCCTCTTGGTTGATGTGCATAAGGAGGTATTTTATTTTGCCGCTTCCATTCTTAAAGAGGCATGGCTCAGTCCCCCCTTAGGAATAGAGCCTGTGGGACTCTCTGGTGTAGTACCACTGCGTCTGCTTCTCAGGAACTCAGTAGCTCAGGTAGCTGGCCCAGGAAACCTTACAGCTGCAAGAGGCGTTAGCCATGGGGGAAGGTTCCGCTTGGCCTAGTAGGCCTCATAGCTGCAGTGTAGTGTAGCTCAAGAAGTCGGGCTAGGAAGCCTAGTAGCCTGAGAGTCCTTAGCCACAAGGAGAAGATGGGTGTAACGCATATAAAAAGAACTGCATTGAATTTAAGGTGAACTCAACCAAAACTACAATAACACTGTTTTTGACAATTATTAAATTTTATAGTAGTTCATTTCTGGTTATTAGGGGTTTTTTTGCCTTGTGATTGCAACTTCCTGCGAGTCAGTTCCAACAGGGACAATTTCACATTTAAACAATGTAATAACGATACACAATCAAATCTGATCAGAATGGTTATATCGACTTAGTGAATCATTTCTAAAGTATATTAAATTTTTTCTCTCCGACCACGCTACGCTAGCGGTTTGTGCTGCTCTCCCCCTGCAGCATAACTACCAAGTAATAAATGTGTTATAAAGGCTGTTATTCACTGCTATATATTCTTTATCCTCTGTAGAGAAAACCTGCAGCTGCAGACATATATTACAGTACTGAAAGTTGCTGTGTGTATACAGGATGTTGCAATCACTTTTTATTTATTTTTTGTAATGGTATGTTGCAATTCTGAGCAAACTAGCTCATGAGAGGAAAAAGAGGGGTTCCTTCCCTTTACTGCTGTGCTGCACTAACTTTAAGAACTCTACTGTACGATCGCACAGCATTATTATATCACATCATCTTTTTTTTATTTTTACACTGTAGCTTCAAATAACCAGTCTGTTTCAGTAAAAGATGTATAATGTACAAAGATGTATTTCACCAGTGTACTTACACAGGAACACACTCACTATAACCTACCTATCAGAATTATATCAAAATATGTGAGCAAAAAGGAGATGAGTAAGCATGTACCTTTTTATTCAACAATTACTACAGAACACATGTAAAAAGAGGACATCCAGAACGTTCATATGAATTTGTGTAATTTTTATGACAAGGCCCAAAGCATCTGTCCAGGAATCACTTATAAGCAGGCTGAAAGCAACAATGGCAAGAAGGACATTAAGCAAAACTCAAAAGAGGAACCCATCCATCTGCACAGAATTGTGGAATTAAGACAAAATGAAAATTAGTGATGTTAACAGTAAAAGTGAATAATAACCAACACTTCTTAAGATAAAGTGGTGTACATGGTCAACGAGAACACAAAGGCATATAGCCTCCTGCATCAAAGTTGAGAACTGCCACCCTACAGCTTATCTATGAATCCTCAAAGTATTAAGAGTCAGGTTTAAAAAAACATGAGAGTTAGGACCAGCCATGGGGTGGAGCTTAGGTTTAGGTTTTAGGATGAGGACCTGTAGTTGCAGGGATGAATAGCAGCTCAGTCTTGCTAGGATTGAGCTTCAGGTGGTGAGCTGTCATCCATGAAGAGATGTCAGTCAGACATGCCGAGATCCGACTGGAAACCTGTGTGTCAGAGGGCGAGAAAGAAAGCTTTAGTTGAGTGTCATCAGCATAACAGTGATAAGAGAAGCCATGAGATGATATTACATTGCCAAGAGAGCTAGTGTAAAGAGAAAAGAGAAGAGGACCTAGCACCGAGCCTTGTGGGACACCAGTGGAGAGCCTGCATGGAGAGGATGTGGACCCTCTTGATGTTTCCTGATATGAGCGATCCTCCAGATAGGACTTGAACCACTTCCATGCAGAGCCAGTGATTCGAAGGTTGGTGAGGACGTCCAGAAGGATTGTGTGGTTGACCGTGTCAAAATCTGCCGAGAGGTCTAGAAGAATCAGGACAGATGACAGACAGGCTGATCTTGCTGACTGGAGCTTCTCGGTCACTGCTATAAGAGCAGTTTCTGTTGAGTGTGCTGGTTTGAAGCCAGACAGGTTGGGGTCCTGGAGCTGGTTCTGTGTGAGAAAGAGAGGCAGTTGATTATAAACTGCATGTTCAAGAATTTTTTAAAGGAAAGAAAGGAGTGATACTGGTCTGTAGTTGTTGACATCAGAGCTGTCAAGCGTGGGCTTCTTCAGGATGGGAAGTACTCTTGCAGCCTTCAAAGTTGATGGAACTTCACCTGATGACAAGTACTTGTTAATGAGAAAAGTGATGTAGGGCAGTAGATCCTTCGAGATTGACTGGAACAATGCGGGATGGAATGGGATCCAGTGGGCAGGTGGAATTAAAGGGCTTTATTTCAGAACATGCCACTGACCACCCAGAATATACAGTCCATACATGGAAACTAAGCTGCAAAAACAACTCATTTTGTATTCATTGTTTCTGTGATGTCACAAGAACCAGTTCACATCCATGTTTTCACACTGAAGTTATAAGGAGTGTTTCAGCTCTGAGTGGTTTTATTTATATTTTTATATATATATATATATATATATATATATATATATATACACACACACACCTTAAACCTCATAACAGTCTGGTGCAAATGTCACTGGACCTAAGAATGACCGAAACATGCTGAACTGTGCTGACATATGTGGCCCGCAGAAATTTCTTTTTGCACATGCAGTTTCTTTGACGAACTCTTAATTTATCTAGGGATAAATGTAAAACAATTGACAACTTTTTTTGTAGGCATATGTAACTTTAAGCGAAGCTCCTCTATGTTATGTTTTATTGTGTCTGTGTTTGGAGTGTGTGTTCTGAAAAGCATCACTACTTCTTTATTCCTACCATTAGTTGTCTGGGTAAAATATATTGTAGGGATAGAGAACAGAGGAAGTGAAAAACAATGAAAACGAGCCTCAATTAAACATGCAAGAATTATAAGACTTACTTACATACATACATACATACATACATACATACATCTAAACAGCTTATCCTTCTGGGTCACGGTGGGGTGCTGGAGCCTATCCCAGCTGTCATTGGGCAAAAGGCAGGATACACACTGGACAGGTCGCAGGGCAGACAGACATACACAGTCACACCTTGGACGTGCTAAATTGCCCCTATCAGCCTGACTGTATGTTTTTGGACTGTGGGAGGAAACCGGAGTACCTGGAGGAAACCCACGCAGACACGGGGAGAACAGGCAAACTCCACACAGAAATGACCCTGGTCGCCTGGCCAGGAATCGAACCCAGGCCATTCTTGCTGTGAGGCGATGGTGCTACCCACTGCGCCACCGTGCCACCATTATAATACTTATCATTATAAAAATAAATAAATAAATTTATTATTATTATTATTATTATTATTATCATCATCATCATCATCATCTTCCTCTTCAAACATTATAATGCAGTCTTTCAATCCACAGCTTTATCACATCATTAAAGCCATAAAGAGATCGACAGGCCTGTGAATCAAAAAGACAGACAGTCCAGTCTCTCTAGAAGGGATGCTACAAATATTGTTGGCTTTTATTTGTTTTTGATATGCTACAAAAAAGGAACTTGGACTTATTCACCTTCACTTTCAGGGCTTCCAGACTTCCTCAAACATGACTTTGCTAGCTTTGCAATACAACTCAAAAAGTGCCCTTTCACTTTACATTCCACATAGGTTTGGCCCCAAGGACAAAAATGGCTTGTTCTGGATGTGAATGGCAAACTGCAAAATGACACAATGACCACACATCCTCAGAGGTTTTTGCTGCAGGAGACAGAAGCTTGAAATGGCCATTTTAATGTTAGTTTGTAACTTTATAATTCAGATGCAGAACTTCAGTTTGTTACAGATTATAACCAACAGAAAACCAACACATTACATCACTAGATAAACATCTGTAAGGCAGCTCTAATCACAGACAGAGTCAAGATGATTTATACAGTGTACAGTGTAATGAAAAGCATAATTCAATTTTGTTATAATAACTTATGAAAAATAAAGCTAATCATTGTGTGGGATGGTGAAATGACAAAGAGGGTTTTTATATGATATTATCATTGAGCAAAATGTGAAGATAAGCATGTATTACACGATCACTCAGCGCGCTTCTCACAGATCCATTGTTCAATAGCAGAGCATTTCCTGTCATTCCACTTCTTATTAAATGGATAAAACTCTACGCAGTCTTCTTCACCCGTATCATTTGGTTCTCCATCACCCCAGTACCTGAAACCCAAACACAATCAGTTGCTGGTTAGCAAGTTAGCCTTTAAATTGAGAAATGAGAATTGAAGACTTCTGAAGAACTTTGCAGATTTACTACTAATCAGTCATATAAAGTCCAGGTCCATTTAGGCTCTCTTTGCATTACATTATATTTCCAGACGCTTTTCTTACCAGCTCAACACACACTAAGGGCGTGTTCACACTTGGGCCGTTTCAGCGTCTGAAGTGGACTCAGATTGCTGAGTCATGGTTTCTTTTGCATATGTGAACACGCCAAACAAACTCAGACCCCTCTAAATGGCCCCAAAAATGAAACGAACTGAAAAACAGACAGCAGCACTGACGTAGTAAAGCAATCAGATGCGAGAGCTCACGTGATTTTACCGTGTTAAAGGCTCGAGCTGGGCACGCAACGCAGTTTTCAGCTGCTTTCACACTGAACGCTGAATGAATGAAAATTTGCCGGGTGGAGCTCAGAGAGGAGCCCACCATGGCAGACCCGCAGGGCAATTTTTCCAATTTTGCGCAATGCGCTTCGGCCAATTGTTTCAGCACGGCCTATAGGAGAGCAGCAGGTGGGTCTGATATTTCTTCTCATCACATGATAGGTTGGATTTATCAGAGAACGCTGCCCACTTGGTGAGTGCTGTGAAAGGGGTCCGAGTACTAATGGAGTAGTGGTCTGAGCTCTCAATAGAACAGGAAAGAAAACTCTAAAGAGTCCTCTTTAGAGTTCACTTACATTGAGAACACAACCAGAGGCCATTTGGAGTTGGTTCCCTTCCAGGTTCACTTTAACAGAACTTGGTTCGGTTCTTTTAAAACGAACTATATGTGAAAACACTAACACACCACCACCACATCAGTGTCACTGCTGAGAATGATCCACCACCCAAACAACACCTGCTCTATGGTTGTTCTATGGTCAGGACCCCATAGAAAAACAGGGCAAAAGGGGGTTAACAAAGTATGTAGAGAAACAGATGGACTACAGTCTGTAACTGTAGAACTACAAAGTGCTCCTATATAGTTAGTGGGGCTGATAAACGGGACAATGAGCATAGAAACAAGGAGGTGGTTTTAATGATGATGATAATTTGTTTATTTGTTTGTTTGTTTGTTTGTTTATTTATTTATTTGAAGTCATTGTGTGACACCTGGGGGGTACTTCACAAAGCAGGATTTCTCGGTTAGCCTCATAACTTAAGCCCAGCCTGTCCAGTAGGAGAAGAGCAAGCAAGAGAAGATCCTGCTTTGTGAAACAGCCCTTGCACATGATGGTCACAGAGGACTGTGTTCACAGCAGTGTTATTCCATTTCGCCCCTGGAGGGCCACTATTAATCCCCTAATCTAAACTTTACAATACGGTTTCTTTCACCAGATGTAAGTAACTCTCATTTACACGTATAGTCTCAGTCTTACCCAGTGGTCAGTGCTGAGCCGTCCACCCATTTCCACCTGCCCTCTGTGTCCCTGTCAGTCAGACCAATCCAAGCTATAAAGCTTTTAATACTGACTAGAATATTAGCAAGGAATTCCTGTAAAAGTGGGAGCACAAAATTAAAGGTGAATTCCAGAGTTTTCAAACTTCCTGCATTACACAGTCACTGAGATGTAAACAAACTCATTCAGAGTGATTTGGTGTGAAGTGGTTCATTATAGAGAAGCTTACCGACTCTTTACAGTGGTGGTGATAGAAACTAGGGATCACAATGTGACTGCCCAAAAAAATAAACAATACAAACCACAGCCAGTGTGGAAGACTCTCACACACTACAGCAATGCAGCATTTAAATACGCTATTTCACATTATATCACATCACGCTGTTCTGTTTATTTCACATTTTATTCTTTCCAGTCATCGTAATTTAACACTATACAGTAGGGGGAACAGTGCACAGCCATTGGCTCAGGAGTCACCAAATGTTGTAATTTAACTGGCTCCCAACTGAAACATGTGCAGTAATTACTGTGTGCTTCATGTAAATTATATGTAAATGAGGTACTGGTGGGCTGGCGCTTGATTTCATGCACTGATCATCATTTTGTGGTCAAATCTCTGCTCATTTCCACATCGTACAAAAGTTTCCATACCCGAAAATGTATTCATACCCACTTGTGTAATAATTTTCTGTAAGGAAACTTTTAAAGACTCCATAGTCTTACTGGGAGACTTCAATGCTCATGTTGGCAATGACTGGGAGACCTGGAGAGGCGTGATTGGGAAGAACGGCCTGCCCCATCTAAACCCGAATGGTGAGTTGTTATTGGACTTGTGTGCTAGGCATGGATGGTCCATAACGAACACCAAGTTCCAACCCAAGGATGTTCATAAGTGTACGTGGTACCAGAGCTCCTTGGCTGAAAGGTCAATGATCGACTTTGTTGTCGTTTCATCTACTCGGGACCGTATGTTCTGGACACTCGGGTGAAGAGGGGTGCTGAGCTGTCGACTGATCACCACCTGGTGGTGAGTTGGATCAGATGGCAGGGAAGACTAATGGTCAGACCCGGTAGGCCCAAGCGAATAGCGAGGGTGTGCTGGGAATGACTGCCGGAGGCCCCTGTTCGGAATGATTTAAACTCCCACCTCCGGGAGAGCTCTCTCATGTCCGGCAGGAGGTAGGAGACATGGAGTCTGAATGGACCCTGTTCAAAACCTCCATTGTGGAAGCTGCCAGGCATGGCTGTGGCCAAAAGCTTGTGGGTGCCTGTCAGGGCGGTAACCCAAGAACCACCTGGTGGACACCGGTGGTGAGGGAGGCCGTCAAGCTGAAGAAAGAGGCCTTTAGGGACTGGATGGCCCGGAGGACTCCCGACTCAGCAGATAGGTACCGACCGGCAAAAAAGGTGGCAGAAGCAAAATCCAGGGCATGGGACGAGTTTGGTGGGGCCATGGAAAAAGACTTTCGGTCGGCCTTGAGGAGGTTCTGGACAACTGTCCGGCGACTCAGGAGTGGTCGGGGTGATTGCGCCCAGGCTGTATTCAGCAGGGGTGGAGAAACTCTGACTTCAAATGAGGATATTGTCGGTCGGTGGAAAGAGCACTTTGAGGAACTCCTTAATCCGGGTGACATGCCTCCCTCACGGGAGTCAGGGCCAGAGGCCTCTGGCGTGTCAAGCTCCATTTCCCTGGTGGAGGTCACTGAGGTAGTTGGCAAGCTCTTCAGTGGCAAGGCACCGGGGGTGGATGAGATTCGTCCAGAGATGCTTAAGGCTCTGGATATTGTGGGGCTGTCGTGGCTGACACGCCTCTGCAATAGTGCATGGACCTCGGGAACAATACCCTTGGATTGGCAGAGCGGGGTGGTGGTCCCTATTTTCAAGAAAGGGGACCGGAGGGTGTGTGCCAACTATCGGGGTATCACACTGCTCAGCCTCCCTGGGAAAGTCTATGCCAAGGTGCTGGAAAGGAGACTTCGGCCGATAGTTGAACCTCAGATTGAGGAGGAACAATGCGGATTCCGTCCTGGCTGTGGAACAATGGACCAGCTTTTCACCCTCTCACGGATTGTTGAGGGGGCATGGGAGTTTGCCAACCCAGTCTACATGTGTTTTGTGGATTTGGAGAAGGCTTACGACCGTGTTCCCCGAGATATCTTGTGGGAGGTCCTCCGGGAGTATGGGGTGCCGGGGTTACTACTCCGGGCCATTCAATCTCTGTACGCCCGGAGTGAGAGCTGTGTTCGTATACTCGGCATTAAGTCGGACTCTTTCAGTGTTAGCGTTGGACTCCGCCAGGGTTGTGCCCTGTCTCCACTCCTGTTTGTGATATTCATGGACAGGGTGTCAAGGCGTAGCCGGGGTCAGGAGGGCATTATGTGTGGAGGCCGGAGGGTGGCGTCTCTGCTATTTGCAGATGATGTTGTTCTTTTGGCTGGATCACATGGATGCCTCCAGCGCACACTGGAGCGGTTTGCAGCTGAGTGTGAAGCGGTTGGTATGCGGATCAGCACCTCCAAGTCCTCCGAGTCCATGGTCTTAGCCCGGAAAAGGATGGTATGCCCACTCCAGGTAGGGGGAAAGGACTTGCCCCAGGTGGAGGAGTTTAAGTATCTCGGGGTCTTGTTCACGAGTGATGGGAAGAAGGATCGTGAGATCGACCGCAGGCTGGGACAAGCGGCAGCAGTAATGCGGTCGCTGTACCGGACTGTAGTGGTGAAGAGGGAGCTGAGCCGTAAGGCGAAGCTCTCTGTTTACCGATCAGTCTACATCCCGACCCTCACCTATGGTCATGAGCTGTGGGTAATGACCGAAAGAATGAGATCGCGAATACAAGCGGCAGAAATGAGCTTTCTTCGCAGGGTGGCGGGCTACACTCTATTTGATAGGGTGAGGAGCTCGGCCATCCGGGAGGAGCTCGGAGTAGAGCCGCTACTCCTCCGCATTGAGAGGAGCCAGCTGAGGTGGTTCGGGCATCTGATCCGGATGCCCCCGGGACGCCTCCCGGTGGGGGTGTACCAGGCACGGCCTACCGGAATAAGACCCCGGGGTCGTCCTAGGACCCGCTGGAGGGATTATATCTCCAAGTTGGCCTGGGAGCGGCTTGGGGTCCCCGGGAATGAGCTGGAGGAAGTTGCGGGGGACAGGGTCACCTGGGATTCTCTGCTCTCCCAACTGCTACCGCGACCCTATCTGGACTAAGCAGTTAACGATGATGATGATGATGATGATGAAACTTTTAAAGACATTAAACTCTTCAGATATCTGGTTCCCATCACCACCACTGTGAACAGTACTGACTTGAAAGTTTCTCTAGAATGGAGCATTTCACATCAAAGCACTTACATCTTAACTATTTAATAACAGAATTAAATGAAAAATCAATTTTCCCTTTAAAATATCCAGATGAACAACAACAATTCTCTCTCTCACCTGTTCTTCGCTGCTGTTTATGATCACCAGATCTGCTCCTCTCTCTCTGCAGTACCGTCTGCTATCATCCCAGCTCTTCTTCTCAGTAGAGATGTAGTAAAAACTAGAACTGAAGTTCACCCATACCATCGTATTGCATGTATCTGTTAAAACAGAAAATTAAACGACGCCCTTATATTTCACAGACTTACAATCATCATACAATTATAAGCATTTTAGATAAAAGCTAATGGTGGTTTGTTTTCATTTGCACATATTAGTTGTATCTTAAATACAGACATTTGAAACTTCAAGACATTCAAATACCATATTCCCTACTTAGTATGTTACAGTTAAACTTTCAGTAAATGTTTAAACTTCACTTTCTGAAAATTGCTGGTGAAGCCTTTTTTTAGCTTGTAGCCAAGCTGGTCAGTCTTCACTGTAAAAAGTGGAACAGTGCACTAGTTGATTGGAAGTGTTTTTTAAAACAGCATTATGTGAAAATCGGCATTTTCCGGTTTTGGGGTCCCCCTACAGTCGCAAGTGTACTCCACTTAAACACCACTGTCGTAAATACAAATCACGCTTTGAGCTCCCCTCAAAAACAGCTGTACATGTGCATTTGTTGACGGGCTGAAGGATACAGAATCTGACACCCCTTCATGTGCACATGAATGTAATCTTGTAGTGTCCATATGCCTGAGTGACGCGCATGCATGTGAAGGGGAGTCGGATTCTGTCGGGTAGTCTAAATTTCGGCACAACACCAGGAAAGACAACATTAGAAGGCAGAGTAATATTACAGTACTTTATTACAGGAGGTTGCAAACTTTCAACGCTTAAGACTGACCAAACCTTTTGGCATGAGAATTTATTTCTTTGCATGCTTGCCTGAAGCAGCACTGAGATTAGGTGGCTTTCGGCATCCAGGGAAACTACAAAACTCTGTGAGACATGGATGACACAGATAAGGTTACAGTCTATGTTGCAATCTTTCTTAAATAATATTGCCAGGGATGTACACTCTACTGTCAGATTTTGGACGAGTAAAAAACAGTCGTCTGAGATTTACTCTTGTCCATTCTCTTGCTCACTCAATCTCTCCTACGCAGTTCTCATGAAAGGTGCCCACTCCTCCAAAGTTACATAGCACTATAGCAGATGTTCCAGGCCCAGAGTGGCAAAGACAGAGATGCCATTCTCCATAAGTCAGTGCACCATCAAAACAATTTTTAAGCTGTTACTTTAGGTAAAATTGTTACATAATATTGCTTTTAAAGGTTTGAATTGATGTCAAATATTGCTTTTGTTCATCGAAACTAAACTTTTGCATTGTTTCAGTCAAAATATTTATTTGAGCTGAATAAAACCAGTTAAATTGCTTTTTGCCACATACGTTTTTTAGGTTGAACTGATGGCCTATTTTTTAAGAATCAATCCTCAGAAGTGAGAACAGAAGACACTCAAACCCCAAGTCAAGTCTCAAGTCAATGCCTGAGTCCTAAACAAGTCAGTAAGCATGGTAATATGGCCTTTTTAACGAAAGCCTGTTAATAATTCCAGTAGTAGGAAAAAGATAAGCCGTGATTTGCAAATCATTTTTGATCTTTATTCAATTGAAAACAGTACAAAGACAAGATATTTAATGTTTCAACTAATTATTTAAAAAAAAAAAAATTGTATGGATATGCTTATTCTAAATTTGATGTCTGCAACATGTTCTAAAAAAGTTGGTATAGGGGCCTGTTTACTACCGTGTTACTGCACCTTTTCTTCAAGTAACTATAGGGATGGTCCTTTTCCTCTTTGGCCCAGAGAACACGACATCCATTATTTCCATAAACAATCTGTGGAATTGGTGGGCTCGTCAGACCATAGCACATTCCATTTTAAGTCAGTCCTTCTAGAGAATCCAGCATTTCTAGATTTTGGTTATATATGGCTTTTGCTTTGAGTAGAAGCAAATTAATTTGCGTTTGTTGTATAGTTTTTACTGACAAGGCTTTTCCAAAGTATTCTTGATCTCATGTTGTTGTATTTATTATAGAAGCATGGTTTTAATGTAGTTTCTTTGGATTCTCTAAAACTTTTGATAATGTTATGGACTGTATATGGTGAAATTTTCAAAATTCGGACACGGACTGTTGAACAGTTGATGTCTTATATCAAGCAGAAATGGACAAACATTCCACTTGCAAAACAGCAACATTAGAATAAGAATTAAAAAGTGTAAATAAAAGGAAAGATGATGTAACACAGAGGTAAACATGCCTCTGTCCCAACTTCTTTTGAGTGTGTTGCAGGCATCAAATTCTAAATTTGTTTATATTTGCAAAATACAATTAAGTTGGTCAGTTAAAAGTCAAGCCTAAGTCAACGTCCGAGTCAAGTTGCCAGTCTTTTTTGATTTTGTTAAGTCGAGTCTCGAATCATCAAATTTGTGAATTGAGTCGTAAGTCATTTGACTCAAGTCTACACATCTGTAGACCTTTGTGGGCTGCCTCCTGCTTTCTTTTTGGATGTAATTCTTTCTCATCTAAGGCCCTCTACAAGATGTGTTTATATTAAGAAGTAAACATCGCTGAAATAATATCTCTATAGTGCTTGTGCTCATCTTTATTCTCATGTTTCAGCACAAGTGAAGACTCTGCACCCAAAGAGGCTTTACAATCATGTAAACGTACAGAATGCATTATGGGTGATTACCATCCTCTCTGCTCTCAGACTCAGAGCTGTTCCTGGAACAGCTGTGTATTTCTTTTTCTGCCACTTTAATGCGTTTTGAAGTATTTACTCACGTAAGTCATTCAGCTTCTGCTGAAGTCTGTTTTTCTCCTTCTGCAAAAGGTCCATCTGGTTTCTCATGGTGTTGGAGCTGCTCTGTAAGTCTTCCTTTTCCTTTGCTATTTGCAGAATTTTAATCTGTAGCTGTTGTTTTTCTATAGTCAGGTTGTTGTAACTGGTCTGTAACTGGTCTCTCTCTATAGTCAGGTTGGTGTTACTGGTCTGTAACTGGTCTCTCTCTGAGATTAGGTTAGTGTACCTGGTCTGTAACTGGTCTCTCTCTATAGTCAGGTTGGTGTAACTGGTCTGTAACTGGTCTCTCTCTATAGTCAGGTTGGTGTTAATGGTCTGTAACTGGTGTCTCTCTGTGATTAGGTTAGTGTAACTGGTCTGTAACTGGTCTCTCTCTGTGATTAGGTTGGTGTAACTGGTCTGTAACTGGTCTCTCTCTGAGATAAGGTTAGTGTACCTGGTCTGTAACTGGTCTCTCTCTGTACTCAGGTTGGTGTAACTGGTCTGTAACTGGTCTCTCTCTATAGTCAGGTTGGTGTTACTGGTCTGTAACTGGTCTCTCTCTGTGATTAGGTTGGTGTAACTGGTCTGTAACTGGTCTCTCTCTATAGTCAGGCTGGTGTAACTGGTCTGTAACTGGTCTCTCTCTGTGATTAGGTTGGTGTTACTGGTCTGCAACTGGTCTCTCTCTATACTCAGGTTGGTGTTACTGGTCTGTAACTGGTCTCTCTTTATACTCAGGTTGGTGTAACTGGTCTGTAACTGGTCTCTCTCTGTGATTAGGCTGGTGTAATTGGTGTGTAACTGGTCTCTCTCTGCACTGAGGTTGGTGTAACTGGTCTGTAACTGGCTTCTCTCTGTACTCAGGCTGGTGTAACTGGTCTGTAACTGGTCTCTCTCTATACTCAAGTTTGTGTAACTGGTCTGTAACTAGTCTCTCTCTGTGATTAGGTTGGTGTAACTGGTCTGTAACTGGTCTCTCTCTGTAATTAGGCTGGTGTAATTGGTCTGTAACTGGTTTCTCTCTGCACTCAGGTTGGTGTAACTGGTCTGTAACTGGCTTCTCTCTGTACTCAGGCTGGTGTAACTGGTCTGTAACTGGTCTCTCTCTGTGATTAGGTTGGTGTAACTGGTCTGTAACTGGTCTCTCTCTATACTCAAGTTGGTGTAACTGGTCCGTAACTGGTCTCTCTCTGTGATTAGGTTGGTGTAACTGGTCTGTAACTAGTCTCTCTCTGTGATTAGGTTGGTGTAACTGGTCTGTAACTGGTCTCTCTCTGTAATTAGGCTGGTGTAATTGGTCTGTAACTGGTTTCTCTCTGCACTCAGGTTGGTGTAACTGGTCTGTAACTGGCTTCTCTCTGTACTCAGGCTGGTGTAACTGGTCTGTAACTGGTCTCTCTCTGTGATTAGGTTGGTGTAACTGGTCTGTAACTGGTCTCTCTCTATACTCAAGTTGGTGTAACTGGTCCGTAACTGGTCTCTCTCTGTGATTAGGTTGGTGTAACTGGTCTGTAACTGGTCTCTCTCTGTGATTAGGCTGGTGTAATTGGTCTGTAACTGGCTTCTCTCTGTACTCAGGTTGGTGTAACTGGTCTGTAACTGGTCTCTCTCTGTACTCAGGTTGGTGTACCTGGTCTGTAACTGGTCTCTCTCTATAGTCAGGCTAGCGTAACTGGTCTGTAACTGGTCTCTCTCTATAGTCAGGTTGGTGTTACTGGTCTGTAACTGGTCTCTCTCTATCGTCAGGCTGGTGTAACTGGTCTGTAACTGGTCTCTCTGTGATTAGGTTGGTGTAACTGGTCTGTAACTGGTCTCTCTCTGAGATAAGGTTAGTGTACCTGGTCTGTAACTGGTCTCTCTCTGTACTCAGGTTGGTGTAACTGCTCTGTAACTGGTCTCTCTCTGTACTCAGGTTGGTGTAACTGGTCTGTAACTGGTCTCTCTCTATAGTCAGGCTGGTGTAACTGGTCTGTAACTGGTCTCTCTCTGTCATTAGTATAGTGTAACAGGTCTGTAACTGGTCTCTCTCTGTGATAAGGTTGGTGTAACTGGTCTGTATCCGGTTGCTCTTTGTGATTATGCTGTTGTAACTGGTCTGTAACTGGTCTCTCTCTGTAATATGGTTGGTGTAACTGGTCCGTAACTGGTCTCTTTCTTTAGTCAGAAGTATGATGGCAACCATAAAGGTAACGCACAGCAGCCAAAGACACCCTGTAGCCATGCTGTAGTTTGTGCTCCTTTTAGTGTAACTTCCTGAAGATAGAAAGTAATTCATATAATTAGACTTTTTAAATGCAGCTGTTCAGACGACAACATGGATTTCATATCACAACCTCAGTGCCTGTTTATGTAACATTTACATTTAATGCATTTAGCAGAGACTCTTATCCAGAGTGATTTACAAAAGTGCTTTGCTGTCCACTCAGAGAGTGTATCCTAGCTAGTACAAATAAGTTTGTAGGGATGGTATAGTATAGTGGGTAACATCTCTACCTTCTATGCTGTAGTCTAGGGTTCATTCCCTGCCTGGGTAAGCACCCTGCACTATAACAATAAGAGTCCTTGGGCAAGAATCCTAACACTACCTTCGCCTACCTGTGTAAAATGATCAAATTGTAAGTCGCTCTGGATAGGAGCATCTGACAAACGCCATAAATGTAAATAAGTTAGAGTCCAAGAGTCCAAACAATCCTAGAGCTCAGACATTCCCAGAAACAAACAACAGTGCTGATACCTTGAAAGAAAGATACAAAATTAAACAGAACTAAAGTTTAAAGAGTAGCTCTTTATATAACACTATATTGATTCAAAAGGAAACAAATACAATCTTTGTTTCCTGTAAAACTTTCCCCTATTCACAAGAGAGGCTCGGGGCACAAACTAACGGGATAAAATGTAACATTTTTCTATGTAATTAAACAGGTTTAAGTACAATGTATGTCTGGTCACTCTCTTGTTAGCAATGTCCTCTATGAATTCTCAAAGCAATCACACAGCAATCATTTTCCTTGAAATTCACACTGAAGACTTTTATTGTACCATGAAAGTAACATTTTCTTAATTAATAAGTAATTTCAGTTACCTTGTTATATGTATGTATGTATGTATATATGCATTAGTCACATAATTCACACCTGTTTTATTTTAATCCCCCTCTTGGTGGCTGTAATAAAGCATATGAACATCTGACAGTGAGATCTAGCCAGACTAAAGTACAGCTTCCACACCGTTGGGTTAGTTTTAATAAAATGTTACAACTAAGCCCCTCAAAGTAATCGGTGAGAGAATGCCAACCCCCTCCCCCCATACAAATCACAAATCATTCACAAGTTTATTCAAAATTATACTGGGGATGTGATAAGAATACAATATATTTCAGTTTGATTGTGTCAATATATGCTGTTATTCTTTGTGATTATCATATATAATGTATATTTTTATGTATTTGAGTTGGAAAACTCATATGATTAAATTAATCAACTGTGTTTGTCCAAATTTAGCAGACTTTTTTTTGCGACTAAAACTAGCCCTTGAGTCTGTGACAATTAACCCCACCTATGGGGTAACTTGTAACATCTGCATTTGTGCTGTTTTTGTCTAAATTGTTTACACAAAGTAGCTGCTTTTTATTTATAGCAGACATGTGCAGTGCAGTTTGTATTAAAAACATACTACTACAATCCCATTTCCAAAAAAGTTGAGACGCTGTGCAAAATGTAAATAAAAACAAAATGCAATTATGTTCAAATCATTTAAACCATATATTTCATTGAAAATGCTTCAAAGACAACATATCAAATGTTGAAAGAGAGAAATTTTATTGTTTTTGAAAAATATTTGCCCATTTTGAATTTGATGCTAACAACATGTTCCCAAAAAGTTGGGATGGGGGCAACAAAAGGCTTGTAAAGTTGTGTAATGCTAAAAAAACACCTGGTGGTTGTTTGACAACAGGTCAGTAACATGATTGGGTATAAAAAAGCATCCCAGAGAGGCTGAGTCTTTCAGAAGTAAAGATGAGGAGGGGTTCACAACTCTGTGACAGACTGCACGATCAAATAGTGCAACAATTCAAGAATAACATTTCTCAACATAAAATAGCAAAGAACTTTTGCTTTTCATCGTCTTTTTCCCTCAGGCAGCACTGCGTTAAAAACAGACATGATTCTGTAGTGCTTCTGAAAACCACTGTCTGTGAACACAGTTCATCACTGCATCCACAAATGCAAGTAAAAACTCTAAAATGCAAAGAAGAAAGCATATAGAAACAGGATCCAGAAATGCCGCCGCCTTCTCTGGGCCTGAGCTCATCTAAAATGGACTGAGGCGAAGTGGAAAAGTGTCCTGTGGTCCAACAAATCAACATTTGAAATTCTTTTTGGAAATCATGGACACTGTGTTCCACAGGCTAAAGACCACTCAGCTTGTTATCAGTGCACAGTTCAAAAGCCAATATTCATGATGGTAAAGGGGTGCATTAGAGCACATGGCATGGGTGACGTGCACATCTGTGAAGGCACCAGTAATGCTGACACACGTTTTAGCAACATATGCTGCCATCCAGACTGTGTCTTTTTCAGGGAAGTCCTTGCTTATCTCACCAAGACAATGTCAAACCACATTCTACATGTATTTCAACAGCATTGCTCTGTGTTAAAAGAGTCCAGGTGCTAAACTGGCCTGCTTGCAGTCCAGACCTGTCACCAATAAATACATTTGGATTGTTATGAAATGAAAAATACAACAAAGGAGACCCCAAACTGTTGACCAGCTGAAATCCTATATCAAACAAGAATGGAAAACATTTCACTTTCAAAACCACAGCAAATTGGTCTCCTCAGTTTCCAAATGCTTACAGAGTGTTGTTAAAAGAAGAGGTGATGCAGCACAGTGGTAAACATGCCCCGTGTCAACTTTTTTGGAACATGTTGTTGGTATCAAATTCAAAATGGCCATATATTTTTCAAAAAACAATAAAATTTCTCGGTTTCAACATTTGATGTGTTGTCTTTGAATTATTTTCCTTTAAAAATTTGGCTTCTCCATTTCTTTGTGAGACACGATGAGCACAAACTCGCTAGCTTTACTGCATGCACGCGAGCGGGTAATGAGTGTGTTTTTTTACATGCAGAAAGAGACAGTCTATGTTCACAAACTGTACTGTTTAGTTTAGTTCATCATGCGTTGTAACATCATCTAGCCAGGCCATCCAGGTCAGCTGACAGGCCAGGCCACCGAGTAATCTCCCGTTTCTCCTGACGGCCAGTCCAGGCCTGACTATACAAAATTACATAATTTTTGATCAATCAGACCAATTTTGAACAATTGCCAAGTTCTGTGGCATTTTTCTCTATAATGCTAAAATAACATTTAATACTTCAATCATGGTAACAACTTTGTTTTGCTCACTAAAAAAGTAATGACTCCCTTTAATAAGGGCTTATATGACTTTTATAGTGATACTCGATTTATAGTGATACTCGACTGAAGTTTTCTTGCATAAGCCATCTCTGATTGAGTGAACTGACTTGTGTCTATTGTGCAAAGTTCCCAAGTGGTCTAGAACGCGAACAGCTGTATACTGGATGATAGATTTTTAGATTTTAGTACTTCAGGAAGATGGAAATATCTTCAGAGTCATGGCCACCAGGAGCCAAGACTGACACCCCTGTCTTTGAAGTTTATGTGCTCATGGTCATTCTCCTCTATTTTGTTATTTGATAGTGTTATTGTCCACTTAGTGCACTGCAAACTGGAACTGATAAAACCTTTTTCACAGTAGCCATTAAATGCAATTTCTGCCTCATCATCATCAGCTTAGAACATGAATACAAAAAAATCACAACGTAGCAACCAGCTACATGTGTCAGATTAAATGCATTAGTTGAATTCATTTTGTTATTTATTTGATCCCTATTGTGTCTGTTACTTATTAAATTACTATATTGGTGCAATTTTAGTTTATTCTGACTTGATTGATTTTGCTATTAAATTTACTATTATGATTATTACTTTTTTAATAATTTAAAGCCTTTGGACTTTTTTTTCTAAACAAAAACATGCTACAGTTTTTCTTGCATTAGTAATGTTAACTAATGACTCACATTACCACATTGAGACTTCTGATAACATAACCTGCTAAATTAAATATTTTAAGTTTTAAGTTTACATTAATGCAGTAAGAAGCCATTTTAATTTTAATTTTATTTAAAAAATAACTGAAGGTTAAAAAATGGGTAACCGGGTTGCAAGTAACAGGTAACAGCCTAAAATAAGGCAGTACTCAGGAGTGGTTAGCTGGACAGGGTGCACATGTTGCATGCTAACTACTAATAACTATATAGTTTGCACAGTGTCCAAAAACTTTTGGCTACAGACTGTATCCTGACTGTGGTGAATGGTCACAACATAAGAATGGATGTCCAAAAACTTTTGGCTATCCTAGGAGTGTATCCTGACTGTGATGGACTAGTTAGAGGTTTTAGGCTCAGATAGTGTATATATACTCTTGTCTATGGAAAACGAGCATATTTGGACCAACAGTGTGAAAAAAGCACAAGAACACTATTCAGTTTCCACAGTTCTGACAGGTTTGATGGTTCAAGGTTAAAAACTGTAGAAGGAGAAACACTGACAGCTTTTAAAGGGGAGTTATAGTGTTTTACTTAATAGTAAGAGGAAAATAAAGAACAGTCAGTTGGCTTTTCCAAGATAACTTAATGAAAGCATTGCCTCATGGTCATTCTGCAGAAAACAAGATGACATAACTTCCTGTATGTATCATAATATAGGATATGCATCTATGTTTTTTTACAAAGGGGGAACAGGTTTGGGTAACGGGGTTCCACAGAAAATGTGGGACAAAGTTAAAATGATTCTAACAAAGTTAAAATGATTCTAGTAACATTACTTTGCTTGGAACTGAACTAGATAACATTGTAATGTTACTGTAAGATTGTAATAAATATATTTCATAGAGTAGTTTAGTGCTCAACATCACCATAATAAAGGTGGATATAGACATTTTAGATGCTTCTGTGATCAATTAAGTGCTAATTTTAGGAAAGTACAGATTCCTTCACTTTACAAAAACAAAAATGAAAATAAGAACAGTCACTTTATTGCTTTTAAAAAGGTAATGGGACAGAAACTGAAAGTGGAAAGTGTCTTAATCCAAGTGAATATACTGCACCTGAGTTCTCAGATTCCTTGGTGCTTCTGGTCGTGTGAGTCTTCAGGTTCTCCTCATTTACGGAAATGTTTTCACATGAAACGTCACCATCATCTGACGTAGATTTACTGTCTGCAATAATCCCTGAATTTGCATATATGTTCTCCCTCATCTCCATCCTGCTCTCTGTCTGTGACTGACTAGTGAAGCTTGTAGATGTGATTCACAAAGACTTGCAGAGACCTGCCTTCAGAGGGAGACAGCAGTCCTTGGTCCAAAAGGCGTGAGGTGCGAACAGGGAGACCAGAGGCTCTGAGTGAGTGAATGGGAGGAAACCGAGGAAATGCCTGAGTGTCCTGAACCAACTGCTTTTTGTGCACACAGATGGTAATCAACATGTTTTCTATCATAAGTCCATTTTTTAATAAGCCACGATGTGTCTAATATAAAAAAAACAAAGGTTTTGTGAAATGACTAACAGCAAGATGGAGTTGTGCCAGGGTTGATTTATGGAACTGCGTCAGCGGCTTATAAAAATGAAAGCTTTAGCGCAAGCTCTGCCAGGAAGACTCCAATGCTACGTCACTCATTACTCTGACCAATCACAAGCTTCCACCTGTCTTTAAAATGACTCGACTTACACACCTGCTTTGCTGCTTTCAGATGCTGACATTTCGTCGTTCCTTTTTGAGTCAATTCTCTTGGTGTTGCTACTCGCAAGTATTCTGGCAAGAAGCGGCTTATTTTTGATTTGTCTTCTCCTCATTCAGTTCTGGTTGCTAGTGTTAACGAGTGCTTTCCTCTCGAGCCGTTCTCCCTGTATTATGCCTCTGCTGATGATGCTATCTGGTTTATTAAGGTTGCGGGTCGTGGCGCTCTGCTGGCTGAAGCAGATATTATGGATGCCTTTAAAATTTTGCCTATTCACCCATCGGATTGGCCTCTTTTGGCGTTAAGTGGGAGTCTAGTTTTCATTTTGCCGTCCGGCTTACTTTCAGTTGCAGGAGTAGCCTCGTATTTTTGATTGTCTTTCCGAGGCTTTGTGTTGGATCCTGTTGAACGTCTTTACTGGCCTTTCATCCTCCATCTCTTGCATGATTTTTTGCTCGTGAACTTTCCATCTTCTCGCCGTTCCACGCTGGATGTCCTCAAGGGCGTTTTTTGCGAATTGGGCGTTCCTCTCTCTGCTGAAAAGACCGTTGGTCCTTCCACCAGTCTCGAATTTCTCGGCATCGTTTTGGATTCTGTTGAAATGCGTGCGTCTGTCCCCGCAGATAAGCTCGCTAGGTCCATTTTAGGAGCTTTTCTCTCGGCTTCGGCAGTTTCTAAGCGTGACGTTCTCTCTCTTCTCGGTCTTATCAACTTTGCTATGCGCGTCATTCCTCAGGGTCGTTCTTTTATTTCTCACTCACTCGGTGGTTGATTTGTGTAATGTCGTTGCCCTTGACGATGGCTGCCGGTCCAATCTGCAGTTCTGGTCTCAGCTCCTCGAGCAATGGAATGGCATCTCCTTCTTTTACTCCGACGTGGTTGAGTCCTCGGATTCTCTTGCTTTGTTCACTGACGCCGCTCCTTCTGTTGGTTTTGGGGGGTACTTCCAAGGGCAATGGTTCACAGAGAAATGGCCAGCTGAATTCTCTGAATTTGCCCTTGGATCTGCTTCCTCTGCAGTGCACGAGATTTATCCTATCATCGTCGCTAGCATTCTGTGGGGTGAGGCTTGGTCACGGAGACGTATTAATATTTTTGCGACAACGAAGCCGTGGTTGCCATCATTAACAAAGAAAGGTCGTCATGTAGCACAATCATGTCTTTACTTAGACGTTTAACATGGCAATCAGTCATTCATAACTTTATTGTGACAGCTGAACATATTCCTGGACATTTTAATGCTGTCGCTCGATCTCGTTTACAGGAGTTCAGACGTCTCTGCCCCTCGGCTTACATGGATCCAACACCTTGCCTTCCTTTCACCCTACTCATTTTGGACTAAACTATTATAACGCCCTACTAGATTCACCCAAATATTATATGTCAAAAGGCTTAGCCCCTTCCACTCTTAAAGCTTATAACTCCACGTGGGCTTGGTTTGTTCTGTTCTGTCTTTCGCTACAAATTCCGGTTTTTCCCATTCTCGTGACAACAGTTTGCACATTCATCGTTCATAATTATCAGTCTTGCCGTCTTAAAGCTGCTTCAATTCACGAATGTTAGCAGGTATCCAATTCCATGCTAGATGTAACGACCCCGACTATCCTAGTTTATTCTCCAACCCAGCTATCCGCTTGCTTCTTAAAGGTTTAAATAAATCTACACTGCAAGTTTCAGATAAATGCTTACCCATAACTCCTGAAATACTGCAGATGCTTATCTCTGCTCTACGCGAAGGTCTTTTTACTCCTTTCATTAACTTGAGGCTGTTTTTCTCATGGCTTTTTATGGTTTCATGCGTCCAGGGGAATTCACTTCTAACACTCAGCCATTCGATCCCACACGAGGTCTCACACTGTCTGATATACACTTCTCACCTCACTTCTTTACCATTTTCCTTAAGCACTCTAAGACAGACTTCTCTGAAGCTGGTATTTCTATTAAAATCTGTAGACTAAACATCTCCTTCTGTCCCTATTCCTCTATGACCCCAAACTCCACCCACCTACTCTCAACTCACCTCTGTTTATATTAAACAGAGGTGAGTCACCTATGTTTATATCTGCTTTCCTATGACTGCACAGTGGTTCAGGGAACACCTAGCCTTCGTCATTACAAAATGTGGACTGTCCTCAACTCACTACACAGGCCATTGTTAGAATAGGAGCAGCTACAACCGCAGCTAAACTTATTCTACCCATCAATTCAATCAAGCTGCTGGGGAGATGGTCCTCGTCTGCCTATGAATCCTACAAAAGGCCAGATGCACAACTCATCATGGATGCTCAATTGGCTCTCTCAAAATCTATCAAGGTATATTTCTTGCAACTACTGGTGGCGGCTACTGACCTTTGCAATTGAATGAACACTGCATGATTTAAGTTAAAAAAAAAAAAAAATCTTTGTTTAGCTCTCTAAGCAATACCTCTTTAATGTTATACATTTTAATCTTTGGCAATCGGTGCTTTTGTGCTGCATTTATGAGCTCATCTGCCAAGCCATTGCATGCCTATATAAGCTTGTTGCTGAGCAAATGCCATGCAATCTCAATACATGAATGGGCCATCATCATAACAAACACTTGCATATATGGACCAGTCACCTGAGCAAATGCCACATGGGCTCATAACCTAAGCAAAATGCTATGCTTATTTTGGCTCATAAACTGTGCAAAACGCAGCAATTAATGTGAGGGCACGTCGCCCCAATGAAAGCTACTCACGTGAGGGAGCGTCGCCCTAACGAACGCAATGCATTTCAGGGCGCGTGGCCCTAATGAATGGTTTGCACGTGTGGGCTCGTCGCCCAGTGAACATAGTGCATGTGTGGGTTCGTCGCCCAGCGAACATAGTGCATGTGTGGGCCCGTTGCCTAGCGAACATAGGGCATGTGTGGGCCCGTCGCCCAGCGAACATAATGCATGTGTGGGCCCGTCGCCCAGCGAACATAGTGCATGTGTGGGCCCGTCGCCCAACCAAACATGGTGCATGTATAGCAGTCCTTGTATCTGATGTTTACATAGTAAATACCGCAGTACTCCTTACGTAATGTAAGCATGAAATTGTTGCTCTCTGCAAACAATTTGCAGTGTCGAGGCCTCAGCCTCTAAATCTTGAGTTTTCTTTTAACCTGACGAAAACTTTAAGCTTAATGCCGATTAGGTACTCCAGGTGACCTATGTGTTAGAACAACTAAGTTCTGTCACTTATTACACCACCACAATGGTATATAGAATGATGAGCCCATGCACTTGTTATTTCATTTTAGCCTATGCAATAATCAAATGCACTTAGTACACTTAATCAGTAATTTAATTGCACTTGTTACTAATACCACAATCTGTACTTTTATTGGATATATACTGATGCATCTTGCTAATATCTCTTATGTTCCTTTCCAGACTAGTCAATCCAGGTAAAGTCTTTCCCGGTGGGTATCCATTATCTCTTACAAATCTTTTGGGGTATGCTCCGCCCCCTGCCGTCCCTGTATGGCAGGATCTGCGAAGCTCTATACATCAAAGTACCTGGGCTGATGAAGGGGCCCATGCCAAGGACTTTAACTTACAAAATTTTGTTATCTATGGAATTGTTAAATATTATTAGATGAAACTATTTTCCTTCCTTCACGTTCGTCTCTGGAGTCTTTCTGGTAGAACTTGTTTTCTTACTTTGGCAAACAGAGTCAGTATGATGAACAAAAAATTAAACACTGTGGAAAAGTATGTAATAGTCATCTGGTACTTGCCTGTATGATTTTCTTTTAAATAGCAAAATGACTGAAAACGATGTACCATGTGTGGTTTCTCAGACATTAACTCATCATAAATAATTCAGTGGGTTTTACATTATTCATTGACAATCTAAACCCACTCATGAATCTCCAAGAATTAACTGAGCTGGCCAAGGTGGGCTTCTTCATGACTAATCAGCTTTAATGATAGCAGTTTTATTGTTTTACTCCAGAAAATTGAGCAGAATCCAGGAAATCCAGGAAATCCAGTCTTTCTCCATTTATTTACTTTCTGTTTCACAATCTTTGGACAATAAAAGACATTTTTATGTTACACAACAGCTTGTAGCAGAAGAGTGAAGGAGAGCTGGATGTTGGTTGCCTTCCAGACGTTTAATGTACTTATGATAGAACTTAAGTTTGGGGGGAGGAACATGGCTGAAACTCCTCCTTCCAATCTGTCACCCTATACATTCACTTCCCCACCTTCCATTCCAGTGAAGAAGTGTTTGCAATCCCCACCAGCACCCCATCTCCATCCTGTTCCTCAGTCCTGCATCAGTCCCACTACAGCTATGAGGCGGGGGGTCTGGCCTTCTAGCTACAGGCAGAAGCTGCCAAGAACTCCAGCCCAAGTTCTCAGAATTCTCCCCCTCCCTCAATCAGTCTTCCTCACCACATGTTGAAGTCATGGACTGAACTCACAAAAACAATCTGTAATTAGAGTCGGAGGCTGTGGGTCATCAGGGGCATCTGTTAGCCAGCACTGAGAACACTGCTTATATTATACACACAACCTGTGTGTATAATTTAATTTTACAGCAAAATCTTAATTACTTAAATCTGAAGTCTAACACAGAGTATTTTAAAAGTAGCCTGTTAGCTACCTAGAACTTAGATAGCAGGCCAAAAAGTGCCACACAGCACAGGCTTAATTCCAACTTACTGGTGCTCTGCAGACACACAATAACAACTCATGTCTGAGAGAGCAAAGTCAAGTGACTGTTGTTGGAGTGACAGAAAGCTGATATTGTCAGTGATCTTTGGTGTGTGTAGCCATCACTGAGGTATTTCCTGACCCTGATCTTTCTCCTTTCTATCAGGCTCACCACCAATCAGAAACAGCTGACGCTGTCATAATTCTGAAAGTACATCATTTTTAAATACCGTGGTACATCTTATTACTGTCCAACACTAGAATAATATTAAATACTGATAGATTACTTAGTGCTGGAGGCTTCAGCCTTAAACATGATTCCAACTTTTCTGATGAGGAAAAATTAATGTCTTTTACTGGAAATTACATAAATGAAAAGGTGATTTTTGGCTTTTCAATAGCGCTTTACATGGAAATTTCATGGAGCGAACGCCAAAGAGGCAGTCTGTGAACTTTATGGAGCCATCAGCAAACTGCAGAACAAGTGCCCAAACTGACTTTTTATTGTTGCTGGTGACTTTAATCACGCAGATCTCAGGTCAATGCTCCCAAAATGATTCCATCAGTTGGACCTTGTTTAATCTAATATTTCCAGGCGATACGCATTGATGTTACTGTGTCCAGGACCATCACTACACGCAAAACTCAGAAGCCGTGGATGACTGCTGAGGTGCACTTGCTGCTGAAGGCCCTAAGAATAGAGAGGGCCAAACTGTTATGAGCAATCAGAGAGGCAAAGTGCGCACACGCTCTGAGAATCCATGGACACTTCCAAAATACCGACGGCACATGTGGCAGGGCATTCAGGCCCTCAGCAACTACAGGAAAACATCTCCCTCCTGTGATAGTGATGACTCCCTTCCTCATGCACTGAATGATTTCTGTGCACAGTTTGAAGCATATAATAATGTGGCCACTCCTCCACCCAGCGAGCAGGTACTGTGCCTATTCACAGCTGATGTGAGGAAAACTCTGCGCAGAGTTAACCCAGGGAAGGCTGCTGGACCAGACAACATTTTTGGCCGAGTGTTCAGGGAATGTGCAGACCATCTAGTGGATGTTCTTACAGACATCTTCAACATCTCGCTAAGCAGCGTAGTTGTTCCAGCGTGCTTCAAGACGACCACCATTGTCCCTGTGCCAAAGAAATTTCCAGCATCTTGCCTCAATGACTTTTGTCCCGTCGCACTCACACCCATCATCATGACGTGCTAAAAGACGCTCGTAATGAGGCACATCAAGACCCAGCTGCCTCCTTCACTCGACCCTCTGCAGTTCTCATATTGCTCCAACCGCTATACGGATATTGCCATAGCCAACACTCTTCATCTGGCCCTTACTAATCTCAAGAAAAAGGACACTTATGTTAGATGCTGTTCATAGACTTTAGTTCAGCATTCAATACCATAATTCCTCAGCATCTCATTGGAAAGCTGGGCCTAAACACTTCCCTCTGCAGTTGGATCCTGGACTTTCTTACTAAGAGACCTCAATTAGTCCAGATCGGGAGCAGCATATCTAACACTATCACACTAGCACTGGAGCCTCCAGGGGAGTGTGCTCAGTCCACTGCTGTTCACTTTGCTGACTCATGACTGTGCAGCAGCTCACAATTCCAACCACATCATAAAGTTTGCTGATGACAATACTGTGGATGGTCTCATCAGCAAGATTTATTTAATTGAACAGATTTATTTAATTTAATAAGATGTATTTAATTGAGGGTAGTACAAAGACAACATTATCAAATGTATTTGAGAAATTTTATTCTTTTTTGAAAAATATAGCCCATTTTGAATTTGATGCCAGCAACTCGATTCCAAAATGTTGGAACAGGGCAACAAAAGACTGATAGAGTTGTGTAAAGAAAATGGTGGAACATCTCACAACTAAGTAGGTTAATTGGCAACAGGTCAGTAACATGATAAAAAGAGCATCTCAGAGAGGCTTAAGTAAAGATGAAGTAAAGTAAAGAAGTTGTTGTTTATTAGATAGCGATGATGTGAAGATGATGAAGTCTCTGCTGACACCATTTTGCTTGTATAAGATGTTTATTACAAAGTAAAACAGTATCATATCAAGCACTATAAAGTGCTTGAGAGGGGATCCGTGCCAATTCTGAAGTGTCCCCTCCAGAACAGTATAACCACCTGCTTATATAGGGTGATTGTTGTTGAAAAAGGAGACAGAACATATTGTCCTTTTTGGACCTTTGGACCAGGGGCCCCCTAACTTAAACATTCCAAACCTGCAAAAAACAGATAACACATGAAACTCCAGATACTACATATTCCCCCCTTTGAGACTATGCAGAGTCTCGAAAAACAAAAAAGTAACACATACATGTTTGCGGTTGTAACAAAATAACAATTCCTCCTACACATGCTTCCTACAGCGTAACCTTAACAATACAACAACTTTATGGAGTGTGAGAGCGAAAAAACCTGTCAGGCAGCTATCTTTCCTGAAATGTCAATCAAACAATCTAGACAGGAAAAATTCTCTCACGGTCCCTCTGCCTTAGGCGACCACATAAAGTACTCTAGACCAATTTAAAAAGGAGGAATTTTGACAAGTTGTGTAGGGATATGACTTAAGCAAATACATATGGAAACCTCAGAAAATAAAATCAAAACAATGTCCATGTTCAGGCTGGACGACCCATCGGACCTTCCAATGGACCTTTCCCTGCCTAGCACCAATATCCCTAAGCACCCGAAAAAAGAGAAAAACATCTGAGGTCCCAATGTACTCACCCCATAACAGAAAACATCAGTCTTCAAGCAATTAAACCAAGAAAGTATTATAAATTTAAGTAGTAAATTCAGTAAACAACTCAAACACTCAATCCAACTATTACGTCTTACTAAGATTATCACTACCTTATAAATGTCCTCTATCAATATCACAAAGTACAATATAATAGAACAAAATCCAATACTATGCAAATATCTATGTGAGAAGACATAAAAATGTATCACACTGCAGCTCCTCAGCAGCGTCGACTCTCAGTGTAGTGTCGATGATGTGTTGACTCTGGGCATTGTATCACAGTGTCCTTATTCAAAGTCCTCCATTCCATTCCTATTGTCCATGCACATCAGGGTCCCTGAACATCCAAACACACTTACAGTGGTCTTCCCCCCAACATCGTTCTTGAAGGAAAGAAAAGAAAACCACCAACCAGTATCTTTTGCAAAAACAACAGATGCAAATTGAAGCATCAAATACAGATTAACACCTTATAAGTAAATATGAAATTCACAGAATCATACGTTCACATTGTCACATTTTTCCATTTCCCCCTGTAATCATATCACTCTATAGTAAGAGACTACTAAATACCAAAATAGTAACAGAAATAAATGTTAAGACTATAAGAAGAGTAGATATTCAAAATGGATAGTTCTCCATCAGTTCGCCTTCTATCACCACTTCCTTGTCATTGTCTGTGTCAGTCCTATGTAGTAATGGCATCTGAACTTGATCTCCAGGCATCACCTTATCTTCTGCTGTTTGCTGCTGATATAACAGCCATGATAATGTATAAGATTGACATTTAGCACTTAATGGTTCTGGTACCATCTCTAAAATTGCCATGTGCCTGGTGTTGGAACTTTCACCACACATGGACAATTCAGTTTCCTAACTGACCTTACAGAATGAGTTAACTGCTGGAACCATAAATTCCTACTTGCCCCTGGGTCTGCGATTTGTAACACCGAGGAATCAAATCCATATGCCTTCCACTTAGTTTCTCTCTTCTGTAATACA
This sequence comes from Colossoma macropomum, assembly GCF_904425465.1. Classification (NCBI taxonomy): domain Eukaryota; kingdom Metazoa; phylum Chordata; class Actinopteri; order Characiformes; family Serrasalmidae; genus Colossoma; species Colossoma macropomum. Next base: position 9,795,424 of record NW_023494796.1, on the reverse strand, counting down.
TGATACTGGTCAGTCATGTCTTCTGGTGTCCAGTCAAAGTAAAAAAACTCATCTTCCACATCTAAAATAGCCTTCTGAGCTGTCACAGATGAATCTGCATCATTCTTTTCCACCATCTGTTCTCTAGGTTCAAAAATCTCATTACTACTATTCACACTAAGCTATCTTTTACATAGGTTTCTGGGTTATATTTTCTACTTCTTTAAAGTTCAAAGATGTCATATCAGGTGTCTGTGTCACATTTACAAATTTCGTAGGTGACAAAAATGTTGTCACTGTTTTATTGGCAAAGGTTGCCCTTGGCCCAACCTCACTTTCCAGAAGTGACAAAGGTAGAAATTGTCACCATCCCTGTAGTAGCCTTCATCCTCTTCAAAGTCGTAGCTAAAGTAATAGCCTGAATTGATCTGAATGGAGCTAAAGTAGTAAACTTCATCGATGCAATATTCACCCTTGGAGTGGTTGCTGTGGTGAATCGTTCCTGAACCCTTTTAGCAACCATGAAAACTCCAGTAGAACTCAAATCTTCTATCATAACTACTACCTTATGAGTTATATAACCCTCTTTCCACACATTTTGAAATGGAACAAATTTAAACTCTGGCTCTAAATAAGTACATGTGTATTCCTTTTGGTCTTCCCATGTAACATTACGCACAACAAGTGAACAATCATCCCTAACTTTCAACCACCTCCTGTCATTAAACAAAAGATACTTCATCTGATCACGAGGCACAGTATCAACTTCAGGTCCTGTTAACAACACATCTTCACCACGACTATTTTTCCACTTAGGAGGATTACCACCAACTTTAATGTACGACCAACATTAAATCTTCCACATGTACCACCATGTACCACCATGTACCACCAACATTAAATCTTCCACATTGACAGGGGAGATGAACCGCTTTTCCTAACTTGGCTCGGATGACCATCTTCAAAGGAGTTGACATCGTCGAAATCATCTGAGGCGCCAACGTAATTAAATGTGACACATTTATACCTTCAGTAACCTTCAATGCTAAAAGAATAGAATTCCCTAAGGTCACTTCAACCCTAGTCCTCATAACGTTTTGATCTGACCCTTTTCCGAACTGGTCTCGGACTTCTTCGTCTAACTGAATCTCTGAATTCTCCTGCAGTGGAATCACAGCCCTTTGAAACCTTTGGCGCTTTGCACTCCACTGAAATAGGCTCTGCTGTTTCTGGGACATGTCGAAGATCAATGTCACCAAATCTTCTTTTTCCTGTCCATTAACTGCAGAGTCATTTCTGGCATCATCAGAAAGGTGCACAGAATCATCAATGTTGTCCACAACATAGACAATTCTGGATTTTGACTCTGGAGATCTTTATGCATCTCTTCTTCTTCTGCATGTTCTTCCATTTTTTCTTCTGGCTCTCTTGAGCCTTCAACATCTCGACTCTAAGTGTGGCGCCTCTTCTCTTGGCGCTTTGACACAATGCGATAAATGATACCACGTTGGAGACCCTTTAGCCTGGACCGCAGTTCCAGTACTGCGAACAACTTCAAATGGTCCTTCACAGCGTTCGTTATACCACTTCCTTCTAAACACTTTCACAAACACCTTGTCTCCAGGTTGCACTGTGCTCCTCTTTTGCTCCTCGAGCCTCGCCTGCACTTCTTCTTTTCTTTGCCTTCAGAAACGTACGTAGTCCTTTGTAATCTTTCTCCAAACTTCCCCGCTTGCAACATGAGCTAACCTCTGTGCCTCCTGAATCATCAGACTTCAATCCATGTCAACACTGACCAGCTGCCTCCTCTCTCTTCTCTCTCTTTCTCTCTCTCTCTTTCTCTCTACATACACATTTCTCTCTTTTTCTCTCTTTCTGTCTCTCCTTCACTCATCATTTTCTTTTTCCCCCTCTTTCTGTTATTCTTCTCTTTTTCTGTTTCTTCTTCTATCTTTTTTATTTCTCCCTCTTTCTCGTCTCCAATTCCCACACACACCATAGGTGGATAAAAGAAGAAACAGATCAGAATTAAATATCAAATGAACCCACTAGGTATTTTTAACAACACAATAAGCAATTCAGTATGATTTACGCCCTTTATCTGCCAACACTTAGGTCTTTTTTTATCTACAACAAATGTTTTCCTCCTTTAAACACCAAGTTATCATCAATAAAGAAATTTCAGTTTATTTCACTCTAACACCTTATTAAATTTTTCTTTACCCATGCACACAAACATCCTCACTGGTCTCTCCACTTCTCTTCAGAATCATAAACGTCCTTCTTAAGGGCTCATTCTATTTACCCCTACAAAAGTCCCCTCGAAAGAGGCTCGTAAGTTTTATGTAAATTCATAAAGTCTTCTTTTCTGAGGCTCATAAGTCTTATCAGATCCGAAAATGTCCCCCAAAGAAAAGGCTCATAAGTTTTAACAAAATCAAAAAAACGTCCTCTCGAAGAGGCTCATATGTTTTTACATGTTTTGATTCATTCTTGAAGCCATTCACTCAGCTGGAACACAGCCAAGACAAGCAACACACAAACACACACAGAGACCAGCTTCGCACACACACAGAAAGGGGGAGGGCCAATCCCCCTTACACAGAAACACACAGCAAGCTCAGAGAACACAGAAAACACAAACAACATTCAATCCTAAATGCTCGTCGACTCATTCATACTTATCCTATAGCATGCTTTTTCCGCCGCTCCTTTTCCTCTGTTTGTTCTAAATTCATGCTACCTTTACGAGGTATGAATATTCAATAAAAAGCTGCTCAGACACTGTTCATCAACTATTGCTCGAGTGGGAACCTTACAATTGAATTTTCCATTCCACACCTCCAGTTCCTTAGAACTGACCCGAAATTCACCTAGTGATTTTCCAGAATTTTAGGCCTGTCTAAAACCGCCTCCCAGAGGGCTCTGGTCCAAAACTGCGGCTTCTTACTCTTCAACTCTTTTCTTCTCTATTTTCTTTAACCTCTCTTATCTTCTCTTTAACTCTTATCTTCTCTATTTTCTTTAACCTCTCTTCTCTTTAACTCTTATCTTCTCTATTTTCTTGCCTCTTTTTTCCCATTAATCTAATTTCCCAGGACCCTGGGCTGTTACTTTTCACTTTTTTTCCTTTTTAACCTAATCGGACTATTTCTCCAAACCAACTTTCACACAGTGACTAATATACACGTCTTACCCTTAAGAAGATAAGGGCCCAACCTTCATTAATCTCACATGGTGTTATTTAGCTCACCTTATCATTACTAATTAGGCTGTTCTACACTTTTACATCAGCTTTCCTCTTCCCTATTATACTCCCCCTTATTGCGGCGTTTACAATGCAATAAAACCAAATTTAGAACGGAGAAGCACTCCAAACATCAACACAGCATGGCATGCACACACACATGATTCTTTACGGTGCAACTAGACAGCAAACACACAACTGCCCCAACGAACGAACCAGCGCCCAATCATGAGAGAAACGCTCACCTTATTTGCTGGCTTGGTGCAGGAGTAAGTGTGCTAAGGCCGTCTGTTAGCAGCAAGCCACAACACGTCCTGAATTCGTGACACCAAATTCTTGTTGTTTATTAAATAGCGATGATGTGAAGATGATGATGAAGTCTCTGCTGACACCGTCTTGCTTGTATAAGATGTTTATTACAAAGTAAAACAGTATCATATCAAGCACTATAAAGTACTTGAGAGGGGATCCGTGCCAATTCTGAAGTGTCCCCTCCCGAGCAGTATGACCTACTGCTTATATAGGGTGGTTGTAGTTGAAAAAGGAGACAGAACATATTGTCCTTTTTGACCCTTGGACCTTTGGACCAGGGACCCCCTCACTTAAACATTCCAAACCTGCAAAAACAGATAACACATGGAACTCCAGATACTACAGAAGTAAAGATGGGAAGGAGTTCACCACCCTCTGAAAGACAAATAGTGCATCAGTTCAAGAATAATATTTCTCAACGTAAAACAGCAAAGAACTTGGAGATTTCATCATCTACAGTTCATAATATCATCAAAAGATTCAGAGAATCTGGAGAAATCTCTGAACGCAAAGGATAAGACTGAAAACCAATATTTCATGGCCATGATCTTTGGGCCCTCAGGCGGCACTGCATTAAAAACAGACATGATTATATAGAGGAAATCATTGTATGGGCTCAGGAACACTTCTGTAAACCACTGTCTGTGAACACAGTTCATCACTGCATCCAAAATTCAAGTTAAAACTCAAATTTTGAACTGTCGAACAGTAGAAATCTTATATAAAGCAAGAATGGGAAAATATTTACTTTCAAAACTACAGCAATTAGTCTCCTCAGTTCCCAAACACTTACAGAGTGTTGTTATATACAAATTCACAAGACATTAAGTGTGTACATTGTTTCCACTCACTGTTACTCTTTTCAGGATTCTACAGACTGACCGCAGTGTGTCTGGGGCTGCTGTGTGTTCTCTTGCTGGCTGCCATCACAGAGCTTTGGGTCATGTTGACCACACAGAGACCAGTTACAGACCAGTTACACCAACCTGACTGCAGAGAGAGACCAGTTACAGACCAGATTTTTGGATGTAACAAATGAAAGAAATCAACTGAAGACTAATTACACCACTGTGATGCATCAGCTTCAGAATCAGAAACACTGTCTTGAGAAGTTCTGTAATTTGGGTTTAAGGTTTAAGACAGTTACCTTCTTTTTGAAAAATTAAGTTACATGGAAAGGTTAAGTAAGCAATACATATTATTACCACGTTTGAAATGGCCATTAAATACTAATGTAAATGTGTTGTAAGGGACACAAGCATTTACATCACAATTGCACCATCTCATCCTCTGTTATTTCAAAATGTAAAACAATCGGAAGGTTTATTAGTCACAAAATATGTGAACAATCTGCCAAGAAATAAATGTCAAACCATCTATCTAGGAAATGTTAAATGTTAAATTGTGCTGATGAATAGGAGAGAAGACCTGATTAGCATTAGCTTAGCTAGCATTATAACAGCTCTGCTCACCACAGAACAGGTTCAGATCTGGCAAACTAAAGCACCCACACAAGTTTAGATTCAAATCTGAGGGAGTGTAACAGAGCAACTGGTGTTGGAAGGTGTAACTGAACAGAGCCAGCCAGACGCGTGTGGTAAAAATAAGAAATGTGGCTTTACTTAGAAAGAACTTGAGAATACTCATAGTGAAGAAGACAATCAGTGGTCAAATCCAAAAAGGCCAAAATACAGAAAAAGATAAACACAAAAAACAACCTCAGGCAACCAGATCTGAAAGGGCAGAGACAAAAAGACAAAGTCAGTAAGGTCCAAGAAACACAGAAGGCAAAATACAGATAGAAACATTCAGTTGCTCTATGGAGAGAAACAGTACCTCACAATTAATCTAGGCTAAAGCCCATGCTTTTATACTAAACTACAACTAGTCATATGACAAACATCACAGATCCAACAAGTTAGTATTCCGGAGAGCTGAAGCGTTCATTGGTGGATCGTGGAAGTTACTTTCACACGTTGTGATTTTCATAAGTGGCGCCTCATCCTGGATAATCTTTGTTCTCCTTTCCTGGGTAAACATCGCTATCGTCCAATCAATGATTTCTGACATCATCAGCCTGCGCCTTTGCTGTTTTTCAGATTCTGACCAGTGCCTCCTGCTCATGCAGAGCAACAGGTAACTCCACAAATACATTGTCTATGAGCTTTTTCTATACTGAAATGTATTAGCATAAAACAAATGGGTACAAAATTTTACTAAAGTCATTTCATCAACAGACAGATAGTGTGGATAGATAATGTTGAGTCTCTCATACAGGCTAGTCAGTTATCTTAACATGCATCATTGCTAACTGGCTATCTGGCTAATTAGATTGTGTTTAGCGAACAGTAAAACTAAGAAAAGTGTGATTTTTTTTTTTTAAGGATATGTTTGACAACATCCACAAATATCTAACAGATCAACTTATGAGCTTATCTAGTTAGCATGCTAGCAAACTTAGTAGTACTTTTCACAGCATGATGAGCAGCTTGTCCTGGGTAGCCAATACGATTACGATGATCGTGGATAGTCAACTGGATATTGTTCATGACTGTATTTCTTCTGGAATCTGCATGAAGTCCTTTTTAATGACTGTGTTAATCTGAGATTTAGATCTAGCAAATTAATCCTGCTATTGACTGTATTAATCTTTGACAGCCAGTTATTCCTACTACTGACAGTTTTGATCATGGATAGTTGGTTAATCCAGTTAATGACTGTGTTGATCCCTGGATAGTTAGTTAATTCATTTCATGACTGTATTGATCCTGCATAGCCTATAACTCTATTATTGACTGAATTGATCCCAGAGAGTCAGGTGATCTAGTTCATGACTCTATTGATCCCGGGCAGTCAGTTAATCCTGTTCATGAAGGTATATATCCTGGATAGTCAGTTACCCTAGTTATTGACTGTATTGATCCTGGATAGTCAGTCAATCCAGTTTCTAACTAAACCGATCCTGGATAGTCAGTTAATTCAATTCATGACTGTATTGATCCTAGACAGATAGTTAGACATATTATAGACTGTATTGATCTTGGATAACTAGTTAACAGAGTTCATGACCTAATTGATCGTGGGTAGCCAGTTAATCCAGTTTATGACTGTAGTGATCCTGTTCAAATAGTTAGACATATTATTGTCTGTATTGATCTTGGATAACTGGTTAATCCAGTTTATGACTGTATTGATCCTGGATAGATAGTTAACCCCATTTATGAGTGTACTGATTTTTGATAGCCAATAAATGTAGTTCATTACTCTTGATTAGCCAATTAATCCATTTCATAACTTTATTGATCCTGGATGTTCAGTTAATCTAGTTCATGTCTGTATCAATCCTGCATAGTCTATTAATTCAGTTCATGAATGTTTAAGACACCTGTTTGGTTTGACCATTATGTAAGCATTACCTATAAAATTCCAGAAGATGTGTTCACTGGTTTGGATTGTAAATAATATGACTATATTCTCCCTTGTAGACCTTGTGACCCCTGGTTCCTGTCATCACAGCTATAAAGAAAGCTGAGTCTGTAAGATTCTATACAATGAACCATATTACATCAAACCACTCTGAATCCACTGAAATATGCATTTTAAGTGAGTCAGGTTTCTCTGTTATAAACTTAAAGTCTGTTAATTATTATTTTTAATTTTACAAAGGCCTTTTTCAGTGCATGGTTCGTCACCATTATTCTGTGTAGGGATTTGTTCTTAGTTATTAATCATTCAATATTATCAAGTTGTAATTCCATGTGTGCTTCTTATATTGAATCATTAATTTAAAGACCCTTCAGTGCAGGCTCTAGAAAAGCAACAATAGAGTTCTTCAGAAGAATATAAGCCTACTTTACACATTTCTCAGTTTTTTTACTTTAAAAAAAAAAAAATTACAAATTAAAAACAGACAAACAAAAAATTATATACCGCATTAGAGCACCCATTACGATGTCATCAAGCCATTTTCCATTTTCCACTGAAACGATGTCTTCACAATCATCATTCCACTAGGAATGTGGTCCAATCTGTAGAGATAATTAAACACCCAAGAAAACACATGATACCATTATGCTTGATCAGAATACAACCATCACTGAGAATCACCATCATGTAGTCAGAGATTACAGCCTATCAATGTAAAATGTAATGCATGTGTCATCCAGCCATCCTCTAGCTCTATATAACTGTTCAGTTTCTTTCTTTTTTTTTTTTAATCATTTTGAACAAGAGCATTTTTTGGATGGTGGACTATTCTCAACCCAGCAGCGGTCTTGATGTGTAAAAATCCAGCAAAACCATATCAGTGTCTCTACTGTACTGATCTACCACGGTCTAGTTAACAGCAGACCCAGAAACGCACCAATAATCACAGGGGTAAAGACAGCTGATAAAATATGCATGACAACATATGGCTACAGCATCTACAGTGGACCACCAAAATAAAGTGTAACTAAACATTTTTACAAGCAACATCAAAAATAGAAAAAGAATACACACAGTCCATTACAAAGCTATTTTCTAGGCCTATTACTATCTTCTTATTTATTTTAATCCTCTTAAAAATCTACAATTATTTCTCTCAATAATTTTTACTGTTAAAACTGCAACGTTTTATGATATCCATGGGTTTTCCTTACATTTTTTGAACTGCTTAGCCTTATGTATCTTAATGTAGCAAATGCACAATATTTCCAAATTAAGGTAAGGGCTGTATGCATATTCTAAATAAGAATGCTTTGGCTGGCACTTTGGAATGCTTTGGAAAGAATGTTTTGGTTGGCAATTGAATGAAGAGAACCTACATATATTTCCACTATGATATAGAGTATATTTTGATGCCAACCAAGTTATGTTTATCATATATTATATTAATATACTGGAGTTTAAAGTTTGTTTAAAGCTTTATCATTTTGAGCTTTTTTTTATCATTTTTAAGATTTGGACACAAATCATTTGACCGCCTGAATCTGGAACCCACAGACTAACTAGCTACCCAGAATGGATACATCCATGAACTACAGTAACTGGCTAAACATGATCAATACAATTAATAAGACAACTAACTGGCTAGGCAGGATAAATAGAGTGACTATGAAAATATGACTAACTGGTTATCCAGGACCAATATAGTGAACTGGATTACCTACCTATCCAGGATCAATACAACCATGAACTGGATTAAGTGCTTATCCAGGATCAGTAAGTACAGCCATAAACTAGATTAACTGGCTATCCAGGATGAACACAATCAATAAAGCAAGTAACTGGCAATTCAGGATCAACACCATCAGTAACAGGATTAAACTGCTATCCAGGATCAATAGTCATGAATTAGATTAACTGGCTGTCGAGGATCAATACAATCAATAATATAACTAACTGGCTATCCAGTATATTTACAATCAAAAACCAGATTAACTCATTAGTAAGGATTAAAACAGTCAATAATAGGTCTAACTGGCTATCCAGAATGGATACAGCCATAAACTGGATTGACTGGCTATCCAAAATCAAAACAGTTAATAATATGACTAACTGGTTATCCAGGATCAGTACAGTCATGAACTAGATTAACTGGCTATCCAGAATGGACACAATCAATAAAGCAAGTAACTGGCTATCCAGGATCAATAGCATCAGTGGTAGGATTAATGTGCTATCCAGGATCAACACAGTCAATAATATGACTGTAAGGAAGACTCTCCAGGCAGATTGGAATCCATGATACTCGTTTACTCAAACACACAAAGCCAGAATCAGAACCAAAACAGTCCAAAAGTCAAAAACCAGAAAATTTCACAAAATAGCAAAAGTACCAAAAGGGGAGATTAAAAGCAGAGTCGAAGAGTTCAGAAAAGGGTCAAGGTAATCCAAAAATCATCAACAGTCTAGCACAAACAAGGCTTGATGTGCAGATAAACTGGCAATACAGTGAGCCAGTGTTACTGAGGGTCCTTAAATAGGTAGGTAAATGAGCTGCAGGTGAGAGGGGTCAGGGTGAAACTAGGAAGTACGTCAGTATTCAGGTGAGGCCACCTCTAGTGGCGATGGCGGGTATTACACCTGACAATGACTAACTGGCTATCCAGAATCAATACAGTTATTAACGGGATTGTAACAGTTTATGACTGTATTGACCCTCCAATAAATCTAGTCAACAACTAGATTAATTGACAATCTACGATTAGTACCATCAGTAATACTATTAATGACTTTCAAGGATCAATACTGTCAATACAAGGATTAATTTGCTATCTCAGATTAACATAGTCATTAACTGACTATCCAGGATCAGCAACCATTGGCTACCCTGGACAAGCTGCTCATCATGCTGTGAAAAGTACTACTAAGTTTGCTAGCATTCTAACTAGATAGGCTTTAGCTCATAATTTGACCTGTTAGGTATTTGTGAATGTTGTCAAACAAATCCTTAAAAAAAATCACACTTTTCTTAGTTTAACTGTTTGCTAAACATGACCTAAGTAGCCAGATAGCCAGTTAGCAATGCTACATGTTAAGATAACTGACTAGCCTGTATGAGAGACTCAACATTATCCATCCACACTATCTGTCTGTTGATGAAATGGCTTTAGTAAAATTTTGTACCCATTTGTTTTATGCTAATACATTTCAGTATAGAAAAAGCTCATAGACAATGTATTTGTGGAGTTACCTGTTGCTCTGCATGAGCAGGAGGCACGGGTAGGAATTTGAAAAACTGCAAAGGCGCAGGCTGATGATGTCACAAATCGTTGATTGGACAATAGCGATATTTACCCAGGAAAAGAAAATAAATGATTGTCCAGGATGACACGCCACTTATGAACATCACAACGTGTGCCTACTGGGACGAGACCCCACCTAGGTTATCCTAGGACCTGCTATAGGGATTGTATCTCTAAGCCTGGGAACGGCTCAGGGTCCCCTGGAGTGAGCTGGAGGAAGTTACAGGGGACAGGGTCATTTGGGATTTTCTGCTCTCCTAGCTGCTAGCGTGAGCCTATCTGGACTAAGCAGTTAAAGATGATGTTGTGCATTTACCCAGTACTGATGTTGACATTGACTTGCTCATAGGAACAAATGCACCAAAATTAATGGAACATTGGAGGATCATTAATAGTGAGGGTAATATGCTCTTTGCTGTAAAAACACTGCTAGGATGGGTGGTGAATGGTCTTCTTCATGGTGAGAATGCATGCATCAGTATATAAGGTCTGCCATATATTCATGCCCATCGCATTTCTGTTGCAAACCTGAGTGAGCTTCTGGTCCAACAATTCAACCATGATTTTCCAGAGAGTAAGTATGGGAAGAAGTCAGATGTCAGAAGAGGACTGAAGATTTATGCCGATCATGGACAGCTCTGTGGAGCTCTGTGGAGCTTAAGGATGGGCACTACCAATTATTCTTGCATTTTAAGAAAGATGATCCTAGTATTCCACGTAATCACTTAGCTGAGAACTGAGCTGCATCACTCAAGAGAAAGTTCTCAAAAACCTATGCTTTCATCAGAAACATAAAAGGTTTGCGGATGTTGTTTTATTAAGTAAACATGCTGAACCTGGGCCTCAGGAGCAGTTTAAAATTAGACAGTGGTAAAAAGTGGTACCACTTAGGTGTACATCATCCTAAAAGGAAAGTTTGTGGGTGGTGTTTGACTGCTTTGCTTTGCACTTCTGCTCACTGACTACTTTATTAGAAACACCTGTCTTGTATTTCCGCTAACTGGCCACTTCATTAGAAACACCTACCCTATACTTCAACTTGCTGACCATTTTATTAGAAACACCTACCTTGTGCTTTCGCTTACTGCCCACTTTATGAAAAACACCTACCACATACTGGCCACTTTATTAGAGACATCTTCTTTGTATTTTTACTGATTTTTTATTTTATGAGAAACAACTACCTTATACTCAATGGCCACTTTATTAGAAACATCTACTTAATAGACTCTGTTCTATGAGGACAAAGATGTTGAACAAAACTTTAGTCATTGTGAATGCATTAGACTGGTTTTGGAGAGAAATTTAGCTTTATTACGGAGTTTTACACATTCTCTTTCTCTCAGCTCTAAGCAGGAGAACATACAGATTATTGAGAGCATTTTCACCCTGAACTGGCCCAAACTGGTTCTCCTGAAATAAATTTAGTCAAGGTTACATACCAGTGACAGTAACAGAAAGATATAGAAAATTCTAATGCAGGGAATACAGAGCCTTTGGCACAGTAATTATGCTCTTAGAACAGATGCTATTTTGTAATGTCAATTGACAGAAGAGTGCAGAGAGTCTATGGCTGCCATTCTAAGGGCAGGAAGTTTGGCTGAGAACCAGTCCTGCTCATTCTACCACATTCTCAGTCACATACACTAATTTCTGAAAACTCAAGAAGCGAGCAGAAATATACGGCCACAGCATACAAAATATATACGTGCAATATAAAGAAAATATAACAGAGAGCAAGAAACAACCAAACACATTTTCTTTTTTGCTAAATCATTTTCAAAATAATCGAGAATGAATGTTTTTCGTGCAACATCCACAGAAATGTCAAGATTTAGGCATAGTAGTAGGCATCAGCAGCAGAGGCGACTAGAGTACCTTAAACCCATAATCAGTAATCAAATAGATTAGATATTGTAATGAATAACCAAATAGGTAGTGTTGGCTAACAGAGAATATTAATTCTCTCACAAAGAGTGGGCCTTAGTCTGTCTGCGTAGGAGATTCTAGACACTGGAAAAACCCCTGGGTTCATAGAGAGGCCTGTGTGTACTTACTGACCCGGTGAAGAGGGGCAAGTTGACCTTGAAAGGTAAAGCAGACTGGTAAAAACCTGTTAACCAGTTTTAGGAGAGAGCTCATTTAGCCAAACTGATGGACGAAGAGATGCACCTATTAGAGAATGAGCTAATATCAAAATTTGAGAAGCAAGGTGGGGGAATATCAAATCACCCCAGACAAATGGTACATAAACTGTTGTTTGGAACAGTGTATTTGCGCAGTTGGGTCTCTCGAGACCTTGTGCCACCTGATGCCGAAATAAAGAAGAAAGATTTGTTCCTCTTTCCACAAACTCAATGTCTGAAGACTCTTTCCTTTTTGACATCTTTTGAGAACTTAGACAGTTATTAGTGTAAGTGTTTAGCTGGTATTAAATGATTTCTTTTATTCATAATATTATGTTGGAGGCCTGGGGTTGAAGGGGATAGCCCTTGGTCCCGACACAGCGATGAACTGTTTTCAGAGAGCGTGGTTTTCAGAAGTGCTCCTAAGCTCATGCAGTGATTTCCAGTACAGAATCATATCTGTTTTTAATGCAGTGCTGCCTGAGGGCTCGAAGATCATGGCCAGCCAGTATTGGTTTTCAGCCTTGTCCGTTGAATACAGAGATTTCTCCAGATTCTTTGAAACTTTTAATGGTATTATGTACCGTAGATGATGAAAAGCAAATTCTTTGCTATTTTATGTTGAGAAACGTTATTCATGAATTGTTGCACTATTTGTCAGTGCAGTTCTTCACAGAGTGGTGAACCCTCCTCATCTTTACTTCTGACTCAGCCTCTATTTTTTATATTCAATCATGTTACTGGGCTGTTGTCAATCAACCACCAGGTGTTTTTTTTAAGCATTACACAACTTTACCAGCCTTTTGTTGCCCCCATCCAACTTTTTTGGAACGTATTTTTGGCATCAAATTCAAATTGGGCATGTATTTTTCAAAAAACAATAAAATTTCTCAGTTTCAACATTTTATATGTTGTCTTTGTATTATTTTCAATGAAATATAGGGTTTAAATTATTTGCACATGATATATTTTGTTTTAATTTACATTTTGGAATTTTTTGGAAATGAGGTTGTACTAGTAATAATAATAATAATAATAATAATAATAATAATAAAATGCTAAAGCTCCGAGTTCAAAGGTGAGCAATGCAATAAGCAGTAGTGATGCTCAAGGCAATAACTTGAATCAACATTACAGATCCATTTTTAAGAAAAGTGTCTTTCATCTCATATTGAAAAAAAATAACTGCCAAATATGAGTATCACACCAACTGTCAGTTCCACTGCTAGATTTTTTGTTCCTTTTTATCTATAATTTCTATGCACTTTTTTGTTATTTTTTCATTTCCATGAACTGCTACTATTATTCAATAAACTGTTTCAACTTCAGAAACTACCAAGGTGTGGGAGAAAGTCACATCTGAAGAACTAAATCACAGCTGTTCTGAGGTCAGCTGAGTTGTAGACTACTGCTCATTGTAGACACTGTTTTTTCATGATGTCCTCATAAAATGTCATTGAATAAATGGGTCAACATGTAACTGAATAATAAAAAAAACTGAATAAAAGCTGTTTGTTGCTTTTCTCACAAGTTTACATAAAGTAAAAGTATTATTTGAAGATTAAAAACAGAGCTTTAGGCTGAGCAAAACAACCGCTTTGTGACTTCAGTCTCTCAGTCTCATGCTGTAACAGGAGCTTTGGCAGTTTGCAAAGAGTCTGCCTAACGAGTGTGCATGCCCCATGTTGCATCTGCCTTACTTTTGAGATGGCATGCTTTATAATGAATGGGTATTCTGAAAATATTCTCCTAAGAGTAACTGAATTTGATCACTGCCTTTTCAAAATAAATAATGGACTAAATACAGATGCTTCATGTTTTATATTCTGATTATGTACCCTTTGCCATCACTTGTACAGTGTTGGAACCTAATCCTGTTATTTTCCACTAAATAAACCCTTCATCCTCCTTACATACCCCACTGCAGAGTTAGTTGATTCTTTGTCTGCAGCTTTCTGAGTGTCCTTATTCATCTTCCTTAAATATCCCACTGCAGATTTAGTTGATTCTTTGGCTGCTCTCTGCATGTCCCTCAGTTTCTGAGCCCACCCTGCAGGTCCAGCTTCTTCAACTCGAGGAATCAGGAAGTCTAGGTACTGAATGGTGAAGGCAGAGTCTGGTTTTAAGGCAATCTCAGACAGTTTTATGATTGCCATGTAGGCATCTTTCACCAAGCTGTTCTTTTCTTCTTCATTCATAGCCAACAGCATTTTCAGCCTGATTTCTAGGTTTGTCATCTCTTCTTTCATTTTTAGTGATTTTTTATGCTCTGTTTCCACACGTTTCAATGCACGTTTGTCATAAGAGGCTTTTGCTTCATGTGTATTACTATATTTGTTTTTCAGTTCTTCAAATGTGACTGTTTCCTCTCTCCACTTTGTTACATATTTCTTGCTCTCTCTGACATGTGTGGAGTAGTGACACTTACACACAATGCAGTGGTTTGCTTTTATAACTTCACACCACTGGACATTTCTGGCAAACCAGCAGTTATACTCATGACAATTCTCCTCACATTTATAGCAGGAGGTCACCATTTGGTTCCACAATAAAGCACCTGTAGTGTCGACTTTCTCTTTGTAAGCAATCTTGACAGTGAAAGTAAAATTTTCATCCTTCTCAATCTTTTCTTTGTTCAGTTTCAGAGTATCCTGAACTTGAGTCAGTTCACTCTGTTTCGCTTCCCTGTACTTGATGCGTTCCTTCAGACTCTCAACACAGGCCTCAAGCTGCATGCGCTCGTTTAGAACTCTTACAGTCATAGTTAAGCTTCTTCTCTCTCGTGATTTTAGGAATTCAAAAAATTCCCCAAAACTGCTTGCCGCCATTTCCCAAGATGATTTGAGAACATGCTCATATTTTTTTGTCTGTTTCTCAGACTGACGGTTGTTGAATAGAAAATGAACAGGTTCATTCTCATCATCGTGGCAGCAGGGGATCTTTTCTGTCTTGATGGCTTCCAGAACATTTGTTGGTGGTCCTCCATCTGAGTGTGTAATAAACAGCACTATAATGTCCTCTATGTCTTTACCGAATAAGGACAGAACTGCTTCAAAAATGTAGCGCTGATTCTCTGAGATTCTGTTCTGAGTTGATTTCAGTACAAGACACACAGCATCAAGATCTTTCACTCCAGTACCATGCAGAAATAAATCACGTAAGTTTCGAGCGATTTCCGTGTCCTTATCTATTCCTCTGGTGTCTCCATAACCTGGAGTGTCAATGATGGTGAGAGAGGAGAGTTTCTCCTCAGAAATGATCTCATAAACAGTGACTGCTGATGTCTGAGATTCTGTTTGAGCTCTTTTTTCTTCTTCTGTGATCTCAAACCACACTTTATCCTCAAACTTCACCCCCAGAAAGTAATTGACCATGGTGTTGATCAGAGTGGTCTTGCCTGTTCCTGTTTCTCCCACCATCAGGACTGTTCTGTTTTTCATGTTGGCAAATTTCTGCCCAAATGTCCACTTTCTGATTTTGCCGTCTTTGTCTAGATTACTTCTTGTTGTGTAAAGACGGTACAGTGCTGGTGGGCCTGGATTGAGCATCTGACTTTTCTTGATTAAATCATTTAAAGCTGATGATGCATCACTTAATCTGCAAAATCAAAGAAAATAAGTTTAACATTAACATCCTGATTAAATAAATCCCCCAGCGTACTGAGATAGCCAAGTACAGAATTAGGACTAACAAGACGTTAGGCAAAACAGAAATAAAATAAAAAAAAATAGAAATACAAGAGTGATATGGAACAAGTACACTGAAATTATTCACACTTTATACACTGAGATTAAAGCTAAAAAAGAGGACATATGAGGCAAACAGAATACAGAATGCATACATACAGAATTTATTTATTTATTTATTTTTTACAGGTGTTCTGTTTTAAATGATTCTGGAAAATAGCTTTTGTGTGTTTTTAAGTGATTATAAATACTAGCATAGTTGATTAATTAAAGGCCTAGCACAGTATTTGTCCTCGTTATTCAATTTTGTATTAGCAGGAAGTATGCTTCATGCTTCTGCTTCAGTCCAACATTCATTGGGCACTGCAGAGTCTACACCTCTACATTTTTATTTTCTTCCATTCAGAAAACACTTTTTACTTGGTGTGATCTTATACATCACAGATAACACTAATTGAAGAGTCATAATCTACGTTATATTGCATATTTATGAACTGTGAAATCAGCTGATCCTCCCACACTCCACACCTCTGAATCGCTCTACTTGAGTAATATTATAGCTGCTAGGAGATGGCACTCATTTACAAATGCTCAGTTTTTAGATGCATGAATGAGAATGATCTCACTTTATATTCTATTCCAAATAATGAGACCAAATCAATCACATTTCTTTTGGGAGTTGAAGTGACACCCACTACAAGAGTTTGTGGCAAGCATTTTATTGCTGTTTGGAAAATTAGGCTCAATTAGGCTCCTTACAACAGCCCAGGTGATCAAAGATCAAAGTGAGAAAAGCTGCAGGTCCGGATCAGCACCAGGCTCCTTAAGTCCTTCACAGATCAGCTGTGTGGGATTGTTGAACAGATGTTCAACATGAGCATGAGGCTCGGGAGGGTACCACAACTGTGGAACACATCTTGCGTGGTACCAGTGCCAAAGATGCAGCAACCGAAGAACCTTAGCAGCTACAGGCCGGTGGCACTGACGTCACACCTGATGAAGACGCTAGAGAGGCCCTTGTGCATCTCCGCCCTCTTGTGAGCTCATCTATGGACCCACTCCAGTTTGCCTATCAACCTGGCATTGGAGTGGATAACGCGGTCATCTACCTCCTACACAGAGCTCTTTCTCACCTGGAGAAGCCTGGGAGCACTGTGAGAATCATGTTCTTTGATTTCTCCAGTGCTTTTAACACCATACAGCCTAGAATCCTAAGGAACAAGCTGGAGAACATAGGGGTGGATCACCATCTATCAAACTGGATTCTGGACTATCTCACCAACCTACCACAGGGCACGGGACTGTGTCTGATATGGTGGTCAGTAGCAAGGGGCCCCGCAGGGAACAGTCCTGGCACTGTTCCTCATCAGGCTGTACACTGCAGACTTCGTGTACAGCTCACCAAACTGCCATCTACAGAAGTTTTCTGATGACTCAGCAATCATCGGACTCATTACAGATGAGGATTACAGAGAGTACAGAGAACTGACCTAGGACTTTGTGGACTGTCACCTCCCTTCACCAGTGAACATCCAGGGAACAGGGACATTGAGAGAGTAGACTCTTATAAGTACCTAGGACTTCACCTCAACAATAGACTGTACTGGTCAGATAACATTAGTGCTCTTTACATGAAAGTGCAGGGGGCACTCCTGAGGACCTTCTTCGACACCGTTGTGGCATCAGCCATCTTCTATGGAGTGGTCTGCTGGGGCAGCAGCACCTCAACTGCAGACAGGAAGAGACTTGGCAGACTCATTAAGGGGGCCAGCTCTGTCCTGGGAAGCCCCCTAGATCCAGTGCAGGCAGTGGGAGACAGGAGGATGTTAGCCAAAATAGCTTTCACCCCAATGCATGAGACTTTGGCAGCACTGGGCAGCTCCTTCAGTTCCTTTGCTGTCCCTTTGCTGCTGTAACACTGAGAAATTCCCAGTTGTGGGACTAATGAAGGATTATCTTATCTTATCCTAATACAGCTCCGGATTTGCCAACTGACTCAAGCTATAAGGAACAGCTTTTCTTTGGATGATAAGACAGTAAATCTTTGTTTTTAAATAACAGTTATTGTCTTCATTTAATAGATTATCCAATAATTTTGCTAGAAAAATGTGCAAGCCAATATTAGCTAATTTTGTGATCTAATTTAACTTGCTAATGTTACGTTAACCATACATCAGATATTTGGCATGTAAAATGAAAGACAGCTACAAATTTATTTATGTAATGTATGACATATTTCTAATGTATGTGTATAATGAGATTCACTGACATTTTTGAAATTGCCAATAGTCATTGACTTTCCCACGTTAAGTTCCTGCCGTGTATAGCTAAAAGCAGCCAGATAAAAGCTAGTTAGCTAATGTTAGCTAATGGCCAAGTCTCAGTCAACAGTGGAGTCCATGAAGTGATTAAAAAGTGGCTTATCTAATTCTCTGGATAAATGAATGTAAAAATAAATAATATGTAAGCAAAGCATGCTGATAGTTTCATTAAAAAAATTGTAAACTGTGGAATTCTCTAATTTGATTAGCCTTTATTCTAATCACAGCATGGATTCTGCCATTGACTGAGATCCCTAACAGACTTTCTCCTGTTGTCTGTAGGGCATCTGCATCCATCCAAAAAAGGGAAGTAGCATGCTAGTCTAATGTTCATCCAGCTTGTATTCAAATCATTTCAGAGGTACAAATATACAGTTACAGTAATATACAGAGAAAAAAGAAAATACAAAACACTCTTTTAATGTTGTTTTTGGGGGAAAAAAAAAGTTGAAGGTAATTCAAATTGTTTTATAAATTGTATTTTTCATAGATTTTTTAAACTGGTGCCTAAGAGCAAAGTGCAGTGGTATGAGTTTATTCACTGAATACAATTACATGACTGGCTACTCACACAAGACACATAAATTATGTTTAAACATAATTCCTAGTACTATAATGCTGAACAATTTTGACTTGGTAAATTTCTCTAGAAATGTGCATTTCACACAAAACCACTGATTTTGTTTATATCTGATTCATTGAATCATTAAGTAATTTTGCAAAATCGGTTAAGATCCCCTTTAAATTTTTTTCATTTGTCTTCATTCAACTCATGTTTGACATTCATTCATGTTGTATCATTACACATACTTTGTTCTTAATATTTACCATTTCTTAATGACGTATTTAATACGTTCACTCATGGTCTGTTCCTGGTTGTCACTGTATTAGTTACTATTCATTATTAGCTAATTTTAGTTACTGTATTAATTAATCATAGTTATTAAAATAGTTAATCGTACATTCATTCTATAAATGTACTTTATCTGATGGCAATTACTACAGGAACAAATTCCTTCTCATATTTGTTCAGTAGTAAGCAAAATGCATTATTCATTATAGATAATTACTAAATTAGTTCATGATTTGTTTGTGCATAGTTACTAAGGTACTATATTGTTAAGTGTTAGTTAAGTGTTACCCACTAAACAACAAATTACAATGGGCTACAACCAAATATTTATTAAAAAGAATTAGCCTTTTCTGTATAGCAAGCCTTAGGCTGCACTTTGGTGCCCTTTGCTGGCAAATTTGGGAATTGTTCAAATCTAATGGCTTGAAAGCCTTTTGAGAAGAGCTTTGAAATCACAAGTAAGGTTGAACCATTATAACTATGTCCTCATATAACATATAACAGATGGCACCAAAATAAGCATAGAGGTTTTTCTACACAATACTAATACAATACCTACTGTAATACACAACCGAAAAACAACAATCATCAGTATGTCTAACAGTGAAAATGGTTATTTAGAGTGTAGCATGCTAAAAAATTGACTCCGCCTAATAATATAGTTAGTGATGTGTAATAATAAAGCTATTGATATGATGTGGCTTTATAAGGGTGGAATTATGCTGAGATATTGCATATGCTTGTTTGTAGAAGAGACAAAGCTGGCTCTAGCCTTGTGGAGGCCCTAAGCAGGATTTTTTTGGGGGGGGTCTGCAAAGCCAGAGTATCTAAACCTGGAATAATCACAGTCTGCATATCTAAACCTGGATTAATCACAGCCTGAGTATCTAAACCTGGATTAATCACAGCCTGAGACTGTAAACCTAATCACAGCCTGAGTATCTAAACCAGGATTTATTATAGTCTAAGTATCTAAACCTGGATTAATCACAGTCTGTGTATCTAAACCTAGATTAATCACAGTCTGCATATCTAAATCTGGATTAATCACAGCCTGAGTGTCTAAACCTGGAGTAGCCAGAGTATGTTACAACTCAAACTGACATAAAGCATAAGGTCCCTCAAAGCAAAAAGATTTAAGTCTATATTTAGTCTAAACCTAGACTAAATGTTTAATGAGGGTAGGTGGTGGTTGTTGTGGGTGCCCTTGTTCCTCGGCCGTCCCGGACTCCTTGAGGGGGTACTGTCATGCCTTCTTCCGAAATGGTCGAGCCTATAGTCAACACTGACGCTCCAGACTAGGTTTCCCAGAATCCAGAGTTTGGAACTCTTGTTTGTGAAGTATCATCACTCTCGTGCATACCACTTCTGTGTTGTTTACTGCTACTCTGTGTATGACCCATTCTTTCTGTTTATGACTTCGACTCTAGCCTTATCCCTTTGCCCTGTTTTGGTTTTCTCGATTTTGGACATCCCCTTTGGTCTTAAAGATCTTAACCCATGTCTCTGCTGTGAGCTTCTGGTTCTATCTGCCATCATTACAACATGATACATTTAGCTTTGTTAAGTCATTCCACTTTAAAATATCAAACTTGTTTAGGACTTTCTTCATTTGTAATCACAAAAGCAGCAGCACAGGTAGTGGTGACTATGAGGGCACAAATGTATGTGAGAGAGATTGTATTCGGCTGTACAATGACCTACGAATAACAAAGTGTTCGCTAATACAAGCCACAGATCATATACATCACAGTGACATCATCTGTTTAGTTTTTAACAGTGCAAAACAGCTCTACAAACAGAAAAAATGCTAACAGCTAAGTGCTAGTCAGTAGGCTATAAATGAACACCTCATTTAAACCATGTCAGTGGAAGTGAAACTAACTAGAATCCTCACATAAAGCAGATCAGTCAGACCTTATGAACAGTTAATAAACATACATTAATGCAAATAAGAGTTCATGATAACCTATGAATGTGCTATAGTGTCTCCTGAATGCGGGCACAGAAGGAAGTGGAATGAAATGCCTTTATACAATTAATAATGATAAAAAACAACAAATCAACTAATCAAATACCAACTAATGCCTCATTTGTACAGACCAGCATGTGGTGCTATCCTAAAATCGGGCATTGTTGATTTAACTTTGTACTCAGAGCTTGGCTCGAAACAGTTTCAGTGAGGCTTCCTTGCTGGAGTTGAGTGGAGTGCAGACCTGGCAGAGCTGTTTGTGTTGTCTCTATTGTTCCCGTGTAATTGTGTGGCCAGCTGATGGAGTGAAATGAAGATTAAACATGTACCCCAGTTTGGGAACCACTGATACAGGCAATGCTAACTTCTGGGTAAACCTCTGATTTCAGTTACTTTATGCATTTAAAGGCTTTTTGGTTGATATATCATCTCCACTTTAAACAAATTTTTCATATCACTAACCAGTGAGATTTTACTTGCTTCTAAATCTTCATATATCTTTAAGATATATAAAAAAAAATCATTAATGTCAGATCTTAAAATACTACATTTGTGTATTTACAGTCTAACAGTAAATAAACAGTAAATGGTTTTGACATTTGTGAATCAGTTCAGAATCGTCCACGTCCGCATCGTGATGCATGTAAGAATCGATTTGTTCCAGATTTTTATATACATGTAACATATACTAACAGACATATACTGTCTATAGCATAACATACTGTAAAATAACATATAGACATATACTGCATCTCATGATTTGATCGAAATAGCTCATTTAGTGTAAGCAGAGCAGTGGAATCTTTGGAAGTAGTGAGCTGCGGCTGTCTGTACTTTAAAATAGTGAAAACAGTAATGAAAATGACCAGAAATTCTGTATAACTTATTCAGTGTAGAGTCCACCTATCCTTTATTCGGTGTAGAGTCCACCTCAATTTGGTGTAGATTCCACCTCTATTCGGAGTCCACCTATTCTCTTCTAGAAAATCCTGTCACTCATTTCAGCCACACTTTATATAGAATCCAAAATCAGTTTGTAAATGCACTTGTAATGCTCAGTTAATTAAATATTAAGATGTAGCCTCATAAGCTGCACTTTTCTTTGATCTTTTTCATTTATTTTATGTTTTCTAAGAAACGAATTACCAAATGGTAAAAATGATAAAAATTTACCAAAAAACCTAAATGAATATAAAAATAAACACTGAAGTCATATTAGAATTTTTCTATTTCTATATCGAAAATGTATTGTATCATGATGCAAAAGCGACAATACATATCAAATCATGAAATTTGTGTATGATTACACCCCTACTGATGTCACCAAAAAAGAGCTTAATTACATTTTCACTCACCTGTAAGCCATGATGATTGTGTTTGTTTACCACAGATCTCAGTAAATGTGAGTACCGCTCAGTGATCTGTTGAAAATTTCAGACCAGAAGTTCAGTGTTATGATAATAATTACAGCTCTTAACATAACCATTCAGAAACTTTCACCCTGTCTTTAGTTCAGTTTCTTTTTGGCACCCTGAAAATTTTCCCTCACCTCATTTCTCTTAGCAAAACCGATCACAACATTACTTAACATAAATACACTGTATTCAACTGGCCGAAAGGTTTGAAATGCTTCTCAACAATGTTGGATCTCGGCTGTCAAAGCAAAACTATATAATGAACTGCTTTTGACAGCTATAGGACAGATACATTATTCAAAATGGATCGAGGGGCACGAGTCTTCAGTATTTGTATAGACTGCAAAATTCCATGTTTTACCATTGGTGCAGCTCTCTCTCAGCTCTGTGTCTAACAGCTACATTGGTTTGAGTTAGAGAGATCAGAGATCTGTATGTGTAAAGGGCAATTAAGAAAAGTAAGCCTGATATTAGAACTTCCAGACAGTCAGTCAGATACTTCACTCTTCTTGTTAAATAATTCAGCATCTTAACAGATGGTAGATCTAATACTGTAGAAGTCTCGGATGTAGGTTATAGATCAGTTATTACTGGAGGGGTGGCAGAATGGAAACTACACAGTTTACAAAAATCTTGTCATTTGGTGCGATTGCTTGAATTTGTTTCCACTGCCAATTATAATATATTCTGACTTGTTCAAACTGCATTTCTGATATGAAAATTGTGGATTTTGAAGTAAAACGTGGAAGTGAACTAAACACACATCCCTCAGATCATTGTGAGGTATTACTTCTTTCACCAAAGTTACTGAGCATTATTTCTTGTATATCTTTTGCCTGTGTACCGAACCTGTTTCCCTGTGTATTTCAACTTCGCTTTTTGCCTTCTCTCTTTTGAATTTGTCTGCTTGGATTTTGTGTTTATGTTTGTCTCTTTTTGTCTCTGCTCTGTTCTGATTCTGAACCATGTCTGTTTCTCGACTACATCTGTGGATTATCCTCACAACAGTAAAGCCTCTTTTAACTCTTTTAACCTTGAGCGTCTGCCTGAGTCTGCTTTATTACAGATTGCCTCACCTTATATGCAGACAGCGGATTCAGAGGCTTTTCAAAGGGCTATTGTTGATCAGGGACTTTTGTGAGGACATTACCAGATCCTTGCAGGGAAGTCACTTGATTCCCTGGCACATCAACAAACCAAGCTACAAACTCAATTTGTACAAATGGTGAACAGCATTGCTAGTCTGACAGCCCAACTGTAAAGTTTGGTCTGGCTCCTCAAACCATTCCACCCAGTAGTTCTTCCCCCAAACATAAATGCTCCTACGGCTAACTTTTCTGTCAGTAAACTGGATAAATATGATGGGAATCCTAACAAGTGCCATGGGATTTGTTACAATGCTCTATATATTTGAGTACTGATCAAGCAAAAAAATTTTTTCTTTCGTATGACCAATTTTTGAAAAATTTTAGTGTAGTTTTTGATCACCTGCATAAAGGCAAGCTTAGTGAAGAATTACTGACAAAGCCTCACCAAGGTAACTGTTCAGTTTCTGATTATTCATTAGAGTTTTGTACTTTCGCTGGTGGAAGTGGGTGGAATGAACCAGCATTACTGCTAACGTTTAGGACTTAATCCAGAAATTCTGACTGAACTTGCTTGTAAAGATGACGATTTATCTCTAGACCCAACTTATCACATTAGTTATTCATTTGCACCAACTCTTGAATGATCGCAGAACTCTGAGAATCAGGATCACCGGACACTCCATCACTTATCATTTCCTGGAGGTCAATGAAATTGAAGGATCCAGGCAGTACTAATCTTCCCGCCTGACACAGGAGGAGAGGCTTTGTTGTGTTAATGGAGGATTGTGCATGTATTGCGACAGTGCTGGTCACTTTGTACGTGACTGTCAGGCCCGTCTGCACAAGATTCAGGCACGACCCCGGGAAAGCACATGGAGAATACTCCACGTGAGAGTGAGTGTTCTCACATTGGGATTGGTTTCAAAGTTTTTTCTCTTGCCTGTGGCATTTTACTGCCATGAGGAATTTTCTGTCATTTCAGCTTTGACTGATTCCAGAGTAAGGGGAACATCCATCACCATTACAGATTGCTGCCTTGGACAGGGGTCCAGTGAGAGTTGGATCCATCACTCACAAGACTAAAATCATTACATTAGATGCTAGTGCACTTCACACCAAAATATTAACTTTTCTTGTACTCGACATTTTAAATTTTCCATAATTCTAGGCCTTACATGGTTAGAAGGACATAATCCCTGTCTTCTAACATGAACTAATCTCCTGGTCTGACTACTGTCCAGAACACTGTATTACACATCCCATGACAACCTTTAGATACACATCCATTGAAAGCCTACATTGTTACCGTAGAACATAGCAGTCAGTCTAATGTTAGCATGCCATTATGGGAGCTAACCAGTAGACAGACTTGGGAGGGTTACTTTAAAAATGTATTGTGATAGGTGTTACTTTAGAGTCACAGGTTAATTACCTAGGCGCTATGGGGCAGTGTCATCCAGGATGAGTGTATGTATCTACAGAAGAAGAAGACAGAGGGATGTTGTACTAGTCACACTGGGCTTCCATACTCTTTGGTACTAGTAAAGGCAAATTAGCCTGTGTGATGTATGTTTCTCTTTTGCTTTTTATAGCCCTTGTTTGAAGAACTGTTTCGTTCTATTTTCAACATAAGTAATAAGTAACTGGGAGTTTTAGCTTGAATTATGGTATGCATTTCTGCTAAACTGGCAGAAGAGTCAGTTTGTTGGCTGAGCACATGTACTTTCTTCCTCATTGGTGGTCGGTGGACTTTGGATCAGGCCCCCAGCTTTTGGCTACAGATATGCTCCAATGGAAGTAACCTGCTCAGACATGAGAGGACCATTTGAGAGAAGCTCTCCATTCACTTGCATTCATTTCAGGCTGTCTTCAGTCCAAAACTTAAGGTGCATGTGAGTCGGTTTGGATCAGCTCATGGCCCAGAGACTACAGAGACTGGACTCTCTATGATTTGATCCACAGGCCTGTCAAATCACCATATAGCTTAAAAAAAAAAATTCTGACCATACAGAAAATGATGTGATAAAGCTGTGACTTGACACACTGTGCTGTTTAAAGTAGAAGTTACTCAATAAAATAAAGCAGGGAGCAGTTTCAGTGTATAATAATAATAATAATAATAATAATAATAATTTCTTCTTCTTCTTCTTCTTCTTATTATTATTATTATTATTATCATTGTTATTATTATTATTTAATCTTTTTAAATTTATTTGACAATGAAAATTATTAGGAAGTAGTAACTAAAATTCATTATATGGTGAAAGTGTACTGAAGTACTGAAGTGCTGAATGGTTGAGATGGTTTATGTTCCTTTAACACATTCAGTTGTTGTTGGGCAGCTCCTACAAACAGTATGATGACTTGAACTGCATGCAGATTTGTGTCATTAAGGCTCCTGTGCAGTCTCACATGTTCCCGCTATCCATCGCACAAGAAGCTGATCAGGAAATGATACGATTGACCTCATCTGATACGTACTAAAAAAAGCAAGATCACTGGGTCCACTTTGTATATACTGTCAATGCTTTGGAACAGATTGGCTGTTGCACTGAATCATAAACGCCATCTTCGCGAAGACAGACTGCATGGATGCTGTTAAGGAGTGGATAAACTTTCATAGCTATGGTTTCATAAGGACTGAATGTTTATGGACTGAATGGTTGAGTGAGGGAAGTGAAATGTAAATATGGGGTAATGGGTATAGGGGCAGGGTAATGTTTGGTTAAAAACATATTCAACTCATACATCCATTTGTGTTTTTGCTTTATTTCTTCGGATGGTAACCCACCATTTTTAAAAAAATTCTGAAACCTGAGCAAAGTAAACCTGTTGAGTTGTTACAATATTCCAATACAGATTACTGATTACCTGTTAAAAAGTGTAGGTGTAATATAATCCAGAGGACTACTAAATTAAAGTAACATAGTCTGGTTGCTTTCCCATTCTTTTGGTTTACTTGCACATTTAAAGTCATATATAAAGTGATCTTAATAGGAAAATGCACAAATCTTTAGATTTAACTGACTGATAATGCAAATATTAGTGCTTTTGACCCAATCACAGGGAGTACAGTCAATATAATATAATCAGTGCTAGCTGGATAGTGTTTCAAATCAAATCAATATTACTGAGCACCTTTAAAATAAATTGTCATGGTGTGTAGTTACTGCTACTGATATTGAATCATATCATTTTAAATAGTTACAATTAATGTTTTTTTTAACTCAAAGCCAAACCTAGTCTTGTTTACTTATTATTGTATGTACTCTGTTGTTTAGTTTTATTTAATAAATAGAGGTTTTGTACAGTTATATGAGTTATAATTACTATTTTTCAGTGATCTACACTTAAACAGCAAGTAAGGGTAACTCAAGGTCAACTTGAATCAGATTAGTTAACCTCTCATTTATTTACCCATAATAACACTGCATATTGCAACAATATTGTCTGATTATTATGCAGAGTGACATTTACTTGAGTGGGTTGACTTCTGTTAACTAGTTTCTCTCTAATATATTGTGGCACTCAGGGCTTGCGATCGAGTAATGGTGCCAGCTTATTTACCGTTTTGAATGTGCCCTTATCTACCCTTCGTTTGTTTATGTTTCCCCTGCACGTCCATTTAATTGTGAAGAAACTTAAATAACAGGTCAGGACTCTTCTGTCCTACAGTAATACACAAAAATGTCACGATATGAATGAACTACATCATTCCCTATGCACTAATATAAATGTTCATCCCTGTGCAAAGTATTTGTATATCGCTGCTAGCTGAATAAAACCTTGTATCTCCATTTTTGTCGTTTTTCAGTTTTTGGTGTAATTTGATAATGTGTGTTGTGCTTTGCATTGAAAATTTCATAAAGAATTGACTGAAAGATAAGGCCTAAACTATTCAGTCTGTATCCAAATGTATTGATCTTAACTAGCTGTTCGGCAGTTTACAAGAAAAAGTGTTTGTGTTACTAGATTTGCATTAGTAAGTTTAACAAATGACTTAATGTAATGTTTTACAGTGTATTTAAGTAATGAGTCACTTATAGAAGAGAACAGTGGGATTCTTTAGTACATCCAGCATTTGTTAGCATAGGAACTGTTTGATAGGCTCTGTTGTCTTTGAGTTTGTTTTGGTCTAAAATAAACTTGTAAATTTCTAAGCTTTGTGGACGCTAAACTCTGCTTCAGTGTTTTACTTTCACATGTCATCTTTCATCAGTCTGCATTTGTTAAATCGATCTAAAGACAAGTAAAGACTATTGAGTCTGTACACACCGTTAGAAAGAATATGACTATTGAAAGTCACTATGAAAAGTATTTTTAATCTTGTCTTTAGAATGTCATCATTTCTGTATGTTAAGGAGCAAATGTTTCAACAAGAAAAACTACATATTGCACTTTAAAAAGTTCTATTACATACACATCCTTTAGCATTTCCACACAAGTGAAAATATAACCACTGATTAAACTAATTGAATATTGTTTTCACTGATTGCAGGTAGAACCTACCTTAAAGTTTGATGCTTGCTCAAGAAACGTGAAAAAAAAAAATCAGGCTGACTAATTGACAATTTCTTCTGTAGGAAGAACAGCCGTTTCTAGATGACGTCTAAGCCAAAGATGAGTTGCTTAGGCTATAAAAGTCTGGGTGTACACCTGGGTGTGTCTGAATAATTGCGTGAAACTTCCTCTGTCAGTCTCTTCCTTGATGTGGTAAACATGTGGATACATATGCCAGTCAGCTATGCTACTATAATTAGTGAGGCCATGAACCATACATCAGGCAAAAGCAATGAAAGCAGCTTAAAAGGGAAGTTTCATTTAACTGTTTGTACACAGCTTTTGTCTCTAATCTCTTTTCAAATTTTTTTTCCTAATAACCAGTATTAAGCAGGCTATGATTTTGCAAATTTTTTTGTGGTGGTGTTTGTTTTTTTTTATCAGTTGCAGACATTGTTTTCTCACGTTCCCTGTTTGATATTGATAATAGCAGATCAGGTATTTGCAAATAGCAAGTAGTGGAAAGGAAGCTTTTCCTGCTGTCACACACACCCTCACATATATAGGCTTGTAAATCTCTTACTACATTACTATTGGGAAAGCTTTTCACCCTCCACTCATCACAGTTTCCCACCTTTATTATTCATCCATTTTTAATGAATTATTGTCACGCAGGCAGCTGAAGAGTGATCCAGTCACTGGAAAAAGTTGATTGAGTGATTTCCAGTGTTTACACTAAGCACTGATGTTATTTATGATGGTATATGGATGGTATGTGTCTCATAAATAAGTAGAAGCCAGAGAGGACTAAGGTTTGTGCAATGGTGAGTGCTGTAGGCAGGGGCATCACTAGGCCTTATTTAGTCCCAATCCCCAAATAAATGTACCTTTGGCAGATGCTGCTGCTGCTCTAATCCAGCGTTGCCTCCCTCTGCTGTGCTACCAGAGATTTACCAACGTAATGTGGGACCCCCGACTCGGCCAGTCATATCACAGCTCGTGTGTTGTAAACCAATCATATCATCATATCAGTTGATGATTTCCAGTGTTTACACTAAGCACTGATGATATTTATGATGGCATATGGATGGTAAGTGTCTTGTAAATACATATTTACAAGACTGTGCGAGACATTATCATGTTCATTTAACTATATTTGCTGTAAAGAATAGAGTATTATGTATATAATAACAAAGACTTGGAAATAAAACCATTAAAAAAACTAAAGTTAATAACGTGAGCCACATGAATGTTTGTGTGTGTGTTTAATCTGAGGATGTTGAAACCCTGAACGTGTAATTGTGTGATGGTCTCTAACACCACAGCTTGACTTGCGAGCAGAAACATTGCTAAGCAGCTACGCTGTGTCTTCATCTCTTCATTAAGCAATCTTATTGCTTACTTACTTGAGAATTAAAATAGTATAAAGTTTATTTTAGCAGCACAAACCAGCACAAAGGCCACACAAACAAATGAGACCAATTAAGATATTGATGGGGGACTGAGTGACATCACAGGTAATAAAATATAATGGTTAATTTCACTAATTAATGCACAAATGCAGCACAAAGAAACAGTAGTATTTTTATTCCATTTCTGCACCAAAACGAAACAGTTTTTTCTCAAAATCAGATCATCAGAAAATGCGGTGTTAAGGCTCAAAATACTCATAAGACCCCAACAATCTCAAAAATGGCCTTTGCTGTAAACTTTGCTGTAATCTTAAAGCTTAAAGGGGAGAAATGTGGAACGGGCAGAATTGCCGCTGGTGTGAATGGTGGCTCGAGACTCTGTTGTCTGCTTAAGGGAGGAATGAGTCCCCCCTTCCCTCTCACCGAAACCATGTGACTTCATTCCTAGAAATATTTTGACATGGCGGCTCTCGGCTTCATTTTTTTAAAAACTGCATAGTAGTCATAATAATGCGGAGAAGCATGAGGACATAAGGACAACAAAGAAACAAACAGTTTGCTAGGAGGGGGAGAAGAGAACAAAGAGAAGAAAACACTGTACGTACTGTGGATAGTTTTTACAGCCTTTTTGCTCTTAGAGTTTTCAATTGTCAAAACAGTGCTTGGAATCCAAAACGTAGACTGAAAAAAAATGCCTCTTGTTACTAAATTTATGGTAATAGAATTCATCTTCTAACAAACACACATCTTCTAAGCTGCTTATCCTTCTCGGTCATGGGGGGAACTGGAGCCTATCCCATCAGTCACTGGTGGAAGGATTATAGAATTAAACAAGAAAAATCTATAAATTAACAAGATTAACAGGAACTGCTACTTATTTTCATTGCAAATATCATGGAAATAATACATTCATAATGCATTCATTAAGTCCAAACTGCTTTTCATCTTTTATTATTTATTAAACCATTCTAATAAGAGCAAACAGAATTTGAAAGAAAGCAGAGCTGCATAGATCAGTCTTGGGTAACTGCATGGATTTATTTAGCAGTACAATTCCAGGTGAGGTTGCATCAAAACGCATTGTAAATTATTTTGGAGTAACATGGAAATTATAAGATAAATAAGAGAAATTCATGATCATTTAAAGAAGTCCCTCCAAGTTCAGTGACTGAGCCACCAACAGAAGATTGTTGTCAAACCAGCTTTTTATAAATACTGCTCTGTTCTTGTAAAGGATGTCTTTATTAGTCCATATGAAGTAGCTGTGTAGAAAAAAAAGTTGTGTTTGTAAATTAATAACCATGCTAGGAGGGCTTGCTTGTGGAAAACTGGAATTTGTTTATACTTTAATTGCCTAATAAAAAGAAATTTAGTCCTCCTAGACTAGAAAAGGTGGAAAGTGTGGAAGAAAACTCTTGTGGGGTTCAGAAAGAAACTCTTTGACCAATTTATTTTAAACATATTA
This sequence comes from Colossoma macropomum, assembly GCF_904425465.1. Lineage (NCBI taxonomy): Eukaryota > Metazoa > Chordata > Actinopteri > Characiformes > Serrasalmidae > Colossoma > Colossoma macropomum. The sequence goes on along the minus strand of NW_023494796.1, from coordinate 9,764,320 downwards.
TTTAAGGTATAGAAATTGAGGGATTTAGACCTCAATTGTCATTTTTTAAGGTGTGTGATTTTTCCATAAGAAGGTTCTTGGTCTCATGTACACTCTCTACTTTTCTTCATCTACGTGTTTACATTGGGATCATGTGATTTCTGGTAACCTGTGTCTTTTCTTCATACCTGTTGTTCAGGCTACAGGGAAAGGATTAAATGTAATTTTTATATTTATGTGATATGTAGTAAATTCCTTTCATGCCATTCCTTTAATCTATGTTTTAATGGCAGTTTCACATGATGAAGTCCTTTGGCTGTTTTAGATTTTTCTCACAATTTCTCATTTTTCCACTATTTCTGCTAAAAAAAACAGCTTTTATAGTTATGTGTGGTTCACGATCATGCTGTTTGGTGCATAATCATCCTGGCTGACCAGCATACCAGCATTGAAAACACAACTTTTTTGCGCAGGCTTGCTGGTCTATGCTGTTTTCTAGCAGGGAAGGCAAAGTGTACGAAAGTTTGAGACATCCTGAACTAAACTGAATATGCAGCAAATTTGAGTAAGTAGCAAATTAATAGAAAGTAAATTTAACAAGGAATTACAACAAGGAACAAGGAACTAACTAACTACCTAACTAACAAAGAAATAAATTAATAAATGAATGTAGGGGCAATTGCAAGTTTAAACCTAAATGAGTGGTTTCTAATTCCATTGCTCGAAAGCTGCAATTTAAAAAGAACCTGCAGTTTAAAGTTGCTCTATCATTTTAAAATCTGCTACTAGATGTCGCTGTATCTCAGGTTTAACTGAGGTTTATCTTAAACCTGCTGAAGGCCTGAGGCTTAAGGCAGAATTTCTGTAATTAAAATCTTGTGAGCTCAGATATTTTAATATCCCATACTTGTACTCATGTTTACTTTCTGCCATAATGTTCTGTGTGCTTCAGTGCCTGTTTTAATTAAATGCTTTATTGCTTAATTAAACACACATTGAGTTCTTATACTCAGTTAGGTCAGTGTTTCTTAACCTTGGCCCTGGAAGCTCACTGTCCTGCACTTGTCCAACACACCTGATCCAGCTAATCAGCTCATAAACAGCTCATTATTGAGTTAAAGTGGCTGCGTTAAAGCAGGAAAAGCAGTAAAATGTGCAGGACAGTGGGCTTCCAGGACCAGGACTGAGAAACACTGAACTAGAGGAAGTGTTAATCACTGCAGTGTTGATTAGGCTTCTTAAGAATATGTTGTTCAGAGAAGCTTAAGATGACCTGTGTTTAGACTATTATTGACTCCAAAAGGGAAACTGTAGCAGACAGACATCACCACAAATATTTTATTCTTCATTTTGCCACACAAGAAAGAAAGAAAGAAAGAAAGAAAGAAAGAAAGAACAATGCATTTGATAGGCTAAACAATTAAAAATGATTTACAATGAATGCTAAGCTGAATGTATTGCCTGCAGTATCTTCAGTCTGGGGTCAGCAGTATTAAAGTGGTCCAGCTTTACAGCTCTTTGTGGACGTGGGACATGGGGTTCTTCCCGGTTTGTTGCCAAATTGTGGAGCACTACAATGATACAAAGCAACAATGGTTCTGCTTGCCCTGTTTGGGCTGGTTTCATAGTCCCATGTGAAGACAAGCAAGCCAGCAGTTTTCCAGCCTGTTTGGAAGTGGAGGTAAACACCATTTCGGAAGGTCTGCAGTGTGTTTAAACCAGTATACTTGCAATTAGGTTAGGAAGTAGTTGGAGCCCAGTTAAAGGCCTCAGCCGGCAGTGCTGCTTTCATTTTAAGGCCTGCGATTATAAACTATGGGGACCAGTGTAAAGGCTCTGTGATAGTATTTCAGTGTTTAAGCCCTTGCTGCTCCTGTTTAAGCCCATGGGTATACAGAATTGAGTGCTGTGTACTGGTTAAAGTCTTTTACTGCATATCTGCCATCTACCAAATGTTTGCTTGTACTCAGTGTTCTCTTAGGGACCAAACATGCCATGATGAAGAAGACGACAGCCATACATATAAATATGCATCATTACAGTGTGACACCAAACATGTGCACCAAATGAAAAAGTCTACAGGTGAAGTTTTATTGTATTAAACACAGCACAGGTGACGACTGAAATCAAATGAATCATCATCATCAGCTCAGAACATGAATACATAAAAATCACAATATAGCAACAAACATGTGGTAATGATGTATTACTGTTTCTGTTAGATGATAATTATGTGTCAGATTAAATTCCTTGAACAGTCCTCAAGTTGAACATTGAATATTAAAGAACAACAATGACAAAAACAAACTTTTACAGCGCAAAAATCAAAGAAGCAAAAAAACATGTAGATGTGAAGTAGAGATTTGCAAAAAAAGACAAAATATCCCTTACAGGTAGAACTATAGATCAGAGAAAAGTACTGCAAGGTTTTAATTCCACCACAAGGGGGCAGACAAACCTCTTATGAGGCTCCAACGAAGCTCCCTGATCACATCTCAGTCTTCAGCAAGACCATTATCTAATTTTTATTCATTTTTGTTTAAAAAAAAACAGCTTTAACTGAGCTCTCTGTGAAAAATAGACAACATGATACTATTTTAGGAAGAAAAATAAATCAACACTAAAAAAGAAAAAATACCGGTCACATCATCTGCAATGCAGCCAGCATACATAGTAATGTTCACATTAGACAAAAATGTTAATCTCTGTAAAAAAAACTCCAAAGATACAAGACAGTGTTACACTAAAAAGTGCTGTAGACGCTAATCATGGTTAAAAAAAAAAAAATAAAAAAAACACAAAGTAAAGAAAATGTGCGCTGGATTGAAAAAGAAACGAGAGATGGAATGGTTAAAGGTGGGAATGAATTAAGAACAAATTAATGTTCACTTAAGTTAATTTTTGTACTTACCTCTGTCCACTCCGGGGCTCAGGTACAGCACTGCTTCAGTGCCTACAAGTGTGTTGTATCGTCAGAGCCTGTGGTCATCTTTACAGCTGCAAGGACCACCACAACGGTTCTGTAATAAACCCTCTTTTTGTGTGGTTTGTTTAATTGTGGGGTTTTTTTTATTATTTATTTATTTTTTTAATAGGCCCCACAGCCACTGGATTACCCTGCCAGAAAAGCCAGCATAGACTAGCATTGTCGATCACTAGCAAAATCAGAATACATTGTGCTTTGGATGCTGGTATGCTGGTCAACCTGCATGACCATGTTGGGTGACCAGCTAAACCAGAACCAGACCAGCAGTACACCAGAATAAACCAGCTTATTTTTAGGGCAATGTTACATGCTGCCAGCATCTTTAATTCTTGGTCTGGTCCAGTTGAATCTGATAACACATCTGCAGCCACAATGACAAGAGCTTAAACAATACAGTTTTTATTAGTATTACCGACCACAGGCTCTGGTCATATAACACACTTAGATGACTTATAGGCACTGAAGCAGTGCTGTAACTGATGAAGAAACCTACTGACTCAAAGTGGGACCAGTTGATACCACTCTCCTTAGCATCGCTGTTAAAAGGGAATTCCACCAATTTTTTACAAATTTCTGCATGATTTAAGATGAAAACAAAGTCATTCAGAGTGGTTTGATGCTCCATTTTAGAGAAACGTACTGAGTCAGAATTACCCAAAGCAGTGTTGATAGGAAACAGATGTCTGAAGAGTTTAATGCCTCTAAGAACTACACAAAGTTATTACATTAAGTGGTTATGAATACACTGTCTGATGTCTGAGACATTGTTTTATAATAAGATTTTGGCCTTAAGTCATAATTTAACCCATTCATGGTGGAGAAATACATGCAGTGCATTGTAAGGCAAAATAGTCAACAAATAAACCTTATTTTTTTCAGATTTACCACTATTTTACCATTATCAACATTACAGCTAATAACACAGAAGACACGTGTAGGTTCACTGGTGGTTTTTGATAGTAAATAAAAGGTTCATATCTGCATTGTAGACATAGCTCTTCTGGTTCCAACCAGCACCACTGTGCAGTGAACTAGTTGACTTCAAACCACTCTGAATGACTTTGTTTACATATCAGTGACTGAATTATGCAGAAATTAAAAAAAAAAAAAATGGTGGAATTAAGTTAATTAAGAACTTTCCACACCCTCTTTTTGGAAGAAATAAAAAGTGATCCATATTTACATGGCTGTTTAATAAAGAACAAGATGTGATCAGGGAGCCTCACAAGAAGTTTGGCTGCCCTCTTGTGGTGGAATGAAAACATTGCAGTACTTTTTTCTACAGTTCTACCTATATGGACTTTTTGGTTTACATGAATCTCTACTTTCATCTAACAGAAATAGTAATAGGTGATGACCACATGCTGGTTGCTACACTGTGATTTTTATGCATTTATGTTCTATGCAGATGATGATGTCATTGATTTCAGTTGTCACCTGTGCTGTGTTTAATACGACAAAACTTCGCGTTTGGTGTCACACAATAATGACGCAAACACACACTCATATACACACACAAACACATTTGGGACACTGTGCAGAATGTAAATAAAAACAAAATGCAATGATGTGTAAATTTAATTGAAAGTAATACAAAGACAACATATCAAATTTTGAAATTTATGAAAAATATTTGCCCATTTAAAAATTTGATGCCAACAACACGTTCCAAAAAAGTTGGGACAGGGGCAACAAAAGGCTGGTAAAGTTGTATAATGCTAACACCTGGTGGTTGATTGGGAACAGGTCAGTTACATGATTGTGTATAAAAAAGAGTCTTTCAGAAGTAAAGATGAGGAGGAGTTCACCACTCTGTAAAAGACTGTACAGGCAAATAGTGCAAGCAAAGAACTTCTGATTTTCGTCATCTGCGGTACATAATGTCATTAAAAGATTCAGAGAATCTGGAGAAATCTCTGTATGCAAGGGACAAGGACAAAAAACAGTATTTGCTGGCCGTGATCTTCGGGCCCTCAGGCGGCACTGCATTAAAAACGTGATTTTGTAGTGAACATCACTGGATGGGCTCAGAAACACTTCAGAAAAACAGTTCGTTGCTGCATCGACAAATGCAAGTAAAAACTCTAAAATGCAAAGAAAAAACAATATATAGGATCCAGAAATGCTGCTGCCTCATAAGAGCATAATAAGACCCGCATAAATGTAGGTAGATCAACATCCACACTGAACCATCTACTACGGAACCATCTTAACGACAGTAGAGTAGAACATCCCATAATGACTCTGTAAGGACATTAACAAAAGGGTAAAATATGGTTCAAAACCTGCTTGTGGGGGTGTAGCACCATATTTTGGACCCCAGGCACAGTAATGATTTTGGTTTCAGTTTAACCAGGTCAGAACTGGCGGACAGCCACTAACTGCTCTCAATAGCCACCAAAGTGCAAGTTACATTAAAGGAAACAACAGGCAGATAAGCAGAGCTCATAATGGAAGATGCAGCCTCATATCATTTACTTCTGTAATAACAGATAGAATCAAACTCAGAAACCAAAACTAGTTTATTTCCAAGGCCTTTGCAGAACCTAGTCAGCTCCATCATTACATTTGACCCAACGACCCCCCGCATGTGTCTCACACATCTTAAAAGTTATCACAGTTTCACATCTGATGCCAGCATCGATATCTAACACAATCTCCTTAATTTAGACCAGGCTATTTATTACTACAGCTGAGCACAGAAACTCTGCAGTGACTTCCTGTCAGCAGCAGCATTAAGCTGACAGGCAGCACATACAGAGTCACTTTTAGAGTTTTCAGAGTTATTAAAGTTAATATCAGTCAGAGCAGAATGGAAATGATGGAGGATATTTATGCAAATCCAGTAAGTAATCTCTGGGCCTGAGCTCATTTAAAATGGACTGAGGCGAAGTGAAAAAGTGTCCTGTGGTCCGACGAATCAACATTTGAAATTCTTTTTGGAAATCATGGACGCTGTGTTCTCCAGGCTACAGGCCACTCAGCTTCAAAAGCCAGTATTCATGATGGTATTAGTGCACATGGCATGGGTGATGTTCACATCTGCGAAGGCACCATTATTGCTTAACGATGTAAACATGTTTTGGCAACATATGCAGCCATCCAGATGACGTCTTTTTCAGGGAAGGCCTTGATTATTTCAGCAAGACTGTGTCAAACCACATTCTACATGTATTACAACAGCATTGTTCCATATTAAGGAGATCGGGTGCTAAAATGACCTACCTGCAGTCCAGACCTGTCACCACTGATAACATTTGGCGCATTATAAAATAAAAAATGCGACTAATGACCCCCCGAACTGTTGAGCAGCTGAAATCCTATATCAAACAAGAATGTGAAAACATTTCAGTTTCAAAACTACAGCAGTGTCTCCTCAGTTCCCAAACACTTACAGAGTGTTGTTAAAAGAAGAGGTGATGTAACACAGTGGTAAACATGCCCCCCCAACTTTTTTGAAACAAGTTGTTGGCATCAAATTCAAAATGGGCACATATTTTTAAAAAACAATGAAATTTCTCAGTTTCAACATGTGGTATGTTGTCTTTGTAGTATTTTCCTTTAAAAATATGGTTTACATGACTTGCACATCATTGCATTCTATTTTTATTTACATTCTGCACAGCGTCCACATTTTACACACACACATGGCTTGTTGTATGGATCAAACACTTAATGAAATGCTGTGAACCTGCTCTTTTCATATAAATTAACATCAAAATATATTCAAAACAAGGCCACAGTTCAACTGAAGGACAAAATAGGCAGAAATTGTGTTTCATGGCTACTGTGGAAAAAGGTTTAACCAGTTCCAGTTTGCAGCATACTAAGTGGACCATAACTCTAACAAATAACAACATACATTAGTGTGATCATGAGCACATAGTTGCCCAGCATCTCATAAGCAAAGACCAGGATCTCAGCTCACTAATGAGTTGAATCAAGTATATAATGAGCAGGACTAGAGTACAACACATATGGTCTCTGTAACCTTCATTCGGCATTTTAACAGTCTATGTTTGGTGTCACATCTTAATGATCCACTAGAGGGCACCAGTGAGCAGCTTAAAAGCTGTTCCAACACTAATTAGTATTACACACATTGCTGTATTATCTACCAGGCAGACCAAACTAAAAAGCTAATTATTTTTATTTATTTAATTTAGTATTTTGTCCCCAAACTGAATCCAGTATGAACAGCTCTGCAAACTCAACCCTGAACATCTGCACAAGAATATCCTCATAAGAGCATAATGAGACCCGCATAAATGTAGGTAGATCAACATCCACACTGAACCATCTACTACGGAACCATCTTAACGACAGTAGAATAGAACATCCCATAATGACTCTGTAAGGACATTAACAAAAGGGTGAAATATGGTTCAAAACCTGCTTGTGGGGGTGTAGCACCAAATTTTAGACCCCTGGCACAGTAATGATTTTGATTTCAGTTTAACCAGGTCAGAACTGGCGGACAGCCACTAACTGCTCTCAATAGCCACCAAAGTGCAAGTTACATTAAAGGAAACAACAGGCAGATAAGCAGAGCTCATAATGGAAGATGCAGCCTCATATCATTTATTTCTGTAATAACAGATAGAATCAAACTCAGAAACCAAAACTAGTTTATTTCCAAGGCCTCTGGAGAACCTAGTCAGCTCCATCATTACATTTGACCCAATGCCCCCGCATGTGTCTCACACATCTTATGTTAAGTTATCACAGTTTCACATCTGATGCCAGCATCGATATCTACTACAATCTCCTTAATTTAGCCCAGGCTATTTATTACTACAGCTGAGCACAGAAACTCTGCTCTGACTTCCTGCAGCAGCAGCAGCATTAAGCTGACAGGCAGTGCATAGAGAGTCACTTTTAGAGTTTTCAGAGTTATTAAAGTTAATATCAGTCAGAGCAGAATGGAAATGATGGAGGATATTTATGAAAATTCAGGAATTACTGCAGACAACAGAAGAAATTCAGACAGCAGTGGAAATTCATATGAAGACATTTATGCCAATGAGGACAACATAGAAACACATAAGACCAGGAAGTACAGAAGGAACTCTGAAACAGCAACTGCAGAGATTATACACATTAAAAATGCTGAGAAAGTGAATAAAACCTCTCACTCACTTACAGCAGATCCTCAGTACAGAGGTAAGTTTGTCTTTATTGGGGTTTGTCACTTATCCATGTATTAAAGAATGCTATAGGCCCACATTTAAATGTAATGTAAACCAGCTTTAATCAGTAACCAAAAGAATGTTTTATTCTCATATCTTTGAGTGATCTGACATGTGGTTGAGATTGATTAATATCTCGGTCGACATCTCATGAAATTGTAACTAGCAGGTTTATCTTGCATTGTACTGTATCACACAGTGACAATCCAGTATAAGGCTGTTTGCTCTCTGGACCATTTAGAATCTTTGTACATGAAAGTAAATTTGAGTTTGACACCCTGAAACAGACATGAAGCAGTTCAATCAGTGCAATAAATAGATGTGAATCACAAGTCAAGAAAAATGAAAACAATGAAAGATGTGAATTTACTACATGAACACCACAAGAGGGAACCATTCAGCTGATAACTGATGGCAATCTGAGGCTTTAAAACACAGAAGTATATGACACGCAAATGGGAGCCTCTCTCAGTGTGGCTCGCTCGCTGTAGCTCCCTGAGACACTGAAGTACCAGTCTAATGCCGTTCAGGGACAATCAAATATCGCTATAAAAAGTTACCATGGTTTTATTATATTATTAGAATTAACCTTAACCCATGCATGTCCAAATGCTAGACTAAGTATTATAAGGTAAAATTATAAGGTAGAATGTGTGCTGATTGGTGTAAAGTGGTAAAATTTTGTATAGTTATAGTCTGGATCAACATTTAACTAGATATTTTAATTACATGCAGTTTCCATACTAATCAAATTTGGATTTTCTATTGTTTTATTAAAAATAAGACATACCAGGTAGCCAAAAAACTGAATTTAATATGATAAATGATGAAAAACTCACTTTTTATCTGTATATTTAAACAAAACATATCAAGAGCCAATAGCTGTGCTCATAGGTGGAGTTTGAGGTGGAGCAGTGAGTGCACTCTACTTCCCCCTACTGACCAAACCTCATAGTGTTAAAACAATATAATGATGTGATTGTGAAGTGTGACTATTATCCTAAAATTACATCTTTAAACATTGTATGATTGCAGTGTATGAGATGCTTCTGCACTAGCTGTGTTTTTTTTTGTTTTTTTTGTTTGTCTTATTGTGGAACAAGAAAAATTTGTATCACACTTCCCTCCATTCCTGCTGCCTCTGCCTCCCAGCCTCCGAACTCCATTACCCAGAACCCCACTCCGGATCACATGACCACTGATCTCCCCAGACTTTAACTTAGCTTCTTAGCGGAGTATTGCCTTCCCTAAAAATATATATATATATATATATATATATATATATATATATATATATATAAGAAGAAAGAAATATATATATATATATATATATATATATATACACTGACTCTGAATATACACATACACTAGTATTGCACTATTCCAATGTACAGTTGTACAGGGCAGAATGAAAACAACCAGGTTCAAACAGTCTTTCGTTAATTCTGCTATAAATATATTTGACAGTCAACAGAACATGGTTTGGAACTTTACTTGCTTGGCTACACTTTTGTGGTCAAACGTGTTTTTGTCTTTTTTGTGGTTGTGTGTATATATTTTTGCACCTTTTATCAACTGAATTTTCTCACACTACTGCTGCTACTGCTAGTGTGGTAGTACTCGAGTCCAATCTTGAGACCGGTCTTGAAACCATAAACTAATGGTCTTCATCTTGTCTTGGTTTCCATCTCAATTGGACTCGGTCTTGGGGTAAAGTGGAATTGGTGTCCAGACCAGTCAAGCGAATGTCTCTGTCTGAGCTAACTGGAAGCTGAAATATTTTTGAATAACAACTAAACGAGTTACTTATTTTCAGTGCTCAGGCAGGTGAAGTATTTACTGCTGTATTTCCCTCACTGCGCTGTAAATATACAAAAAACTAGATTGCATTTTGTCAGAACAATCAATGAGCTTGATAGAAATATGATGTTTCATTTTGCAAATAATCAACAATATCTGTTGAATTTAAAATACTGTAGCAAATTTTTTCCAGGAAAAGAATATGGAGGTCCCCCTAGGGTTGCTATGCACCTGTGGCCCGCAGGTTGAAAACATGTTTCACCGAACAGGCATAACATTATGACCACCTCCTTGTTTCTACACTCATTATCCATTTTATCAGCTCCGCTTACTATATAGGTGCACTTTGTAGTTCTACAGTTACAGACTGTAGTCCATCTGTTTCTCTGCACACTTTGTTAGCCCCCTTTTACCCTGGTCTTCAGTGGTCAGGACCCCCATGGACCCTCATAGAGCAGGTACTATTTGAGCAGTGGATCATTCTCAGCACTGCAGTAACACTGATGTGGTGGTGGTGTGTTAGTGTGTGTTGCGCTGGTGCGAGTGGATCAGACACAGCAGTGATGCTGGAGTTTTTAAACACTGTCCACTCTATTAGACACTCCTACCTTGTCAGTCCACCTTGTAGATGTAAAGTCAGATGTAAAGCTCATCTGCTGCTGCACAGTTTTTGTTGGTCATCCTCTAGTCCTTCATCAGTGGTCACAGGACGCTGTTGGCTGGATATTTTTGGTTGGTGGACTATTCTCAGTCCAGCAGTGACACTGAGGTGTTTAAAAACTCCAGCAGCACTGCTGTGTCTGATCCACTCAGACCAGCGCAACAGACACTAACACACCACCACCACATCAGTGTTACTGCAGTGCTGAGAATGATCCACTGCTCAAATAGTACCTGCTCTATGAGGGTCCATGGGGGTCCTGACCACTGAAGACCAGGGTAAAAGGGGGCTAACAAAGTGTGCAGAGAAACAGATGGACTACAGTCTGTAACTGTAGAACTACAAAGTGCACCTATATAGTAAGTGGAACTGATAAAATGGACAATGAGTGTAGAAACAAGGAGGTGGTCATAATGTTATGCCTGATCGGTGTATGACTAAATAAAATCTGTTTGTTGAGGATCTAACTGATCCTTTCCAGAATGGCTTGACTGGGTATTATTTATTTGTTGATGTTCACTGGTTCCAAAGTTCACACAGCCCATGAGAGCAGAACGTTATGTTATTATTACTATGTGTTCATTTTTTCATTTAATCATAAAAATGGAAGTAGTTTAGTTTATGTTCAGATGACTTTTGGTGGTAATTCTGCATGGGTTTTGGAGATGAAGGGAACAGAGAATAATCTTACCATTGCTCCCAGTTACAATGCAAAATTGAACTAGGACTACGATATAATAAGCTTTACTACAACACTGGCTTTGTAGAAATGCTCAACACACTTTTTTGTGAACAAAAGAAGTGAAACTCGCCTGTGAGCTTTCACCAACTTCTCATCATCCATTGCTACATCCTCTGTTATATTTAGGGGCACATTTACGCACTCCTCAGGCTCCAGAGCTATTCTGAATGAAATACAGTTCTGCCAGAAAGACAGTAGGCCCTTGAAAGCAGCAGAATAGGTATGTAAGTCAAGTCATTTTAAAGACAGGCGTAGGCCCGTGATTGGTCAGGAGTAATGAATGAATGACGTAGCATTAGAGTCTTCCTGGCAGAACTTTCGCTAAAGCTTCCATTGAGAATTCCTTAGAAAATTTGGAAACCTTAGAAAATTGCAGGGACTGGGGACAAAAGTTTTCCAAAGCTAAGAGTTTCAAGTCTGGAAGTTTCAGTTGGTGGTACTGGTACTCAGACTTGTCTTGGTCTCAGCTACCGGTCTCGCCAAATCTATTTTCTGGTCTCGACTTGAGTCCAAATACCATTTGACAAAATGCCATCTTTCTTTTAACTGTCACCAGAGCGGAAATGTTTTGTATAAAAATCCTTGTGAAGTCCAACCATTTGATTGGTTGAACCACTGTGAGAAATAACCTACTAACACTAAGAACAGCTCCATCAGTTTGCATTGAAGTCCCTGTAGTTACTGAATAATAAGCCTTAGTATGTAATAAGCCTGGGATGTTAAGGGGTTAAATGGTCCTTCTCGTATAGTTCTACTGTGTTTCATGACTACTTGTTGGTGGCCTAGATGACTTGCCATTATTTAAAGCACTCTGGACTTGAAGTTTCAAGGAAGACTGTTGTGAGGGCTCTTCATCATGGTGGGCTTCAAGATCATCGCCCAAGGAAAACTCCATTACTCACACTGCAGCACATCAAAGCAAGACTGAAGTTTAACTGTGAAACATAGGGATGAGTTTTGGACGTCTGTCTATCGGTTTCATGAGACTGAACTGAAGCTGTTCAGGCACATGGATGTTGCTTTGTTTGGCAAAGGACAGGAAGGGAGAGGCCTTCAACCTCATAAAACACAGTTCCCACATGGTGGTGGGAGCATAATGCTGTGGGGCTGTTTTGCACAGGGAACCTTGTTCAGGTGTCTGGGGTCACGAAAGATACGAAGATTATGCTGACATTTTGAAGGATAATGTGAAGAAATCTGCTGACAGTCTAGCTTTAGGTCACTGTAGGTCTCCAGAAAGACAATGACCCAAAGCACACATCCAAGTTGGTCCAAAACTTTTTGAAGGGCACCATTCAATGTCCTGGAGAGGCCCTCTCAAAGCCCAGATCTCCTATAGATCCTATGGAGAATCTATGGTGGCCTTGTCATTTTTTTCTTATTTCAATTCAGTGCATTAATTGTCTTTCTCCTTTTGGAAGTAAATATACTATAAACAATTTTGGCATTGATCATTTCCTTGGAAAAGCTAAGTGTTTTTGCTTGATTTCCTAAAGGGACCTAATAATAATTTTAACCTTAACTGTAAATGGGTTATTATTAAATTAAACAGCCTTGCATAAATATGGTGTTTAGTCTACTGTTTTGCTAAATGTTCTGAAATTCACACATTTGCACCAGCTAGCTAGTTAGCAGTGTCTGTAGTTTAATATTGCTAATCAGAGTTAAATTGGTTAGTGATGTTAGCTAAGAAGGCTGGTTTACAGTAATTCGAGAAGCATGTTACCTAAATCTGATTGGATGGCACTGGACCTGGCAGTAACATGTTTTACTGTTTTCTGTATTAATTGTATTCTACTCTGTTAAATTGTACTCTTAAGATCATGCAAATCTAGCTTTTCTGACCACATGTAAACATTCCTAGCATATATGACCTTAAGAGTGATCTTTTAAAATGTGTTAACAGCTCATGGCAGCTTAGAGAGCAGCAATAGCAAGTTCTCATATCAAAGGAATGATTTCTAAAAAAAAATCAGGTCAGTCCATGCAATTAACTTTCTAACAATAGTCGCTGTTCCATCTCTGAGTTCATTTCTAACAGTTAATAACCACCTGCACACATGAATTCATAAGATCTTGTTAATATGAGTTTTCTCTCACTGATCCACACCAAATGTTCTTGAAAGCTAAGAACTCCCCTTATAGAGAAGACCTACACATTACAGCTTATCTGTTTCTGTCTAGACCGTCAAGTAATTTACTTGGTCGTTTTAAGTAATACCTTTTTGTCAGTTTAGTCACTAAAATTATATGAAGATATCTTCTAATTCTTTTCTGACAGAAATGATTATCAAACTAAAGTCTTTAAATTAACAAAACTGTTCAATCAGTAATGCCACCCATCTAACATCAGGAACCATTCCTTTACTTTTACCTGTTTGGATCATCTACCTCTTTTTAACAGCACTGAAAAAAGAGGTTTCCTGTTGAGCTCCTTATGATTGCCTGTATTACATTATTTTATTTAGCTAGGTACAGTCATGTGAAGAAGTAAGTACACCCCATATTTACATACAGATATCTAGTCTTCGTTTAAACATAGTCGATAGATGAAGGTGATATAATTTAGCAAGTGACACTTAAGATGAACATTTTTGTCGTCCTTGTATGTTGCAATAAACAGAAATGCAGTTGTTGCTTTGCTGCCTCAGAGCCTGGCCAACTTTTCCATCATACCAGAGAGTGCTTGAGGAGAATGTTAGACAAATAGTCAAATACGATAGAGCTGAGAAGTGGACCTTCCAACAGGATAATGATCACAAACATACAAGTAAATCCACCAAGGAGTGGCTCAAAAGGAAAAAAATGGAGGGTTTCAGAATGGTGAAGTCAAAGTCCAGTTCTGAATCCTATTGAAATGGTGTCAGTGGACTTGAAACAGGCTGTACATGCAAAAAATAAATACCTCAAACACTGCACAGTTAAAACAATTCTGCATGAAGGCATCAGCAAAAATGACTTCAAGTATATATCAGAAACTGGTAGACAGTTATAGGAAAGACAAAGTTGTTTCTGCCAAAGGGGGTAATAAAAAAGGGGGCCAGATATTGAAGCCAGGGGTGTACTTACTGTTTCAACAGAAGAAAACGGCAGTGAATTTTTAGACAAAAAATGACTGCAAAATTAAATTTCCCTTGTATTTTGGCCAAAATATAATGCTTATATATACATACTATTTAACTGAAGATCAAATCAAATCAAATGACACATTATACAGACAAAAGTACTGGGACACAGCATCTTAATTCAGGTGTTTCAGACACACCCATTGCTAACAGGTGGAGAAAATTAAGCACACAGGCTTGCAGTCTCAAGAGACAAACACTGGCGGTATAATGAGTCATACTGATAAGCTCAGTGACTTTAAACATGGCACTGTCATAGGAAGTCACCTCTGTCACATATCAGTAAAGTTTCTGTCCTGCTAGATCTGCCCCTGTCAACTGTAAGTGCTATTACTGTGAACTGAAAGCACCTAGGAGCAGCTCAGCCACGAAGCGGTAGACTACACAAACTCACATATTGGGGCCACAAAGTGCTGAAGCGCACAGTGCCTATTCTTTGTTGGATCATTCACTAAAGAGTTCCAAATTGCCTCTGGAAGCAAAATCAGCAAAAGAACTGTTCATCAGGAGCGTCACAAAATGTGTTTCCATGGCTGAGCAGCTACATACAAGCCTAAGATCAAAATGCACAGTGCCAAACAGTGGGGGTGTGGTGTAAAGCACGCTGCCACTGGACTCTGGAGCAGTGAAAACCTGTTCTGTGGAGTGATGAATCACGCTTCTCCATCTGGCAGTCTGATGGGCGAGTCTGGGTTTGGCGAATGCCAGGACAACGTCACCTGCTTGTCTGCATTGTGCCAACTGTAAATTTTGGTGGAGGAGGGATAATGTTATGGGGTTGTTTTTCAGTGGGTGGACAAGGCCCCTTAGTTCCAGTGAAGGGAAATCTTAATGCTTCAGCAGACCAAGACATTTTGGGCAATACTATATAACTTTGTGGGAACAGTTTGGGGAAGGCCCTTTTCTGTTCCAGCATGACTGAGCCTCACAGACATACGCCACAATCTTATAGAAAGCTTCTCAGAAGAGTGGAAGCTGTTATAGCTGCAAAGGGGGGAGAACCTCAATTTAATCCCTTCGGATTTAGAATGTCAAAAGCTCCTGAAGGTGTCCCCATACTTTTGTCCACATAGTGTATGTCCACATACACTCACTGAGCACTTCATTAGGTACACCTACCTTGTATCTACACTCATTGTCCATGTTGTCAGCTCCACTTACCATATTGGTGCACTTTGTAGTTCTACAATTACAGACTGTAGTCCATCTGTTTCTCTGCATACTTTGTTAGCCCCCTTTCACCCTGTTCTTCAATGGTTAGGGCCCCTACAGGACCACCACAGAGCAGGTTTTATTTGGGTAGTGGATCATTCTCAGCACTGTAGTGACACTGATGTGGTGGTGGTGTATTAGTGGGTGTTGTGCTGGTACAAGTGGATCAGACACAGCAGTGTTTCTAGAGTTTTTAAACACTGTGTCCACTCACTGTCCACTGTATTAGACACACCTGCCTTGTTAGTCGACCTTGTAGATGTAAAGTCAGAGAGAATAGCTCATCCGTTGCTGTACAGGTTGTGTTTGTAGATGTGCATTTACATCTTTACATGACTAACTAGCTAATAATTACTAAACTAAAAAGCAAGCTAACTAGGCATGTTGCAATGCTGAGGCAAACTAACAGAATGCTGTGTTAGAGAAAAGTGTCAAGTATCGGCCCCTGACTTCCACTGCCCCCTATAAGCCCCTCACAGAGAGGCCTCATCATATAGTCTCTGTTCTTGCTGTGTAGCTTTTAGATTTTTCCATTCAAGAGTTGTTCTGTTCAATAATGTTATCTTAGAAATAATGGAACTTAGAAAGTTCCAAAAGACTGTATATTTGTATTTTTAGGTAGAACATCACAAGACGTTATGGATGTACACTGTTTCTGCTCACTGTGACTGCTGTTCTCAGGATTATACAGACGTATTGCAGTGTGTCTGGGGCTGCTGTGTGTTCTCCTGCTGGTCGTCATCACAGTGATGTGGATCAAGTTCACTGCAGAGAGAGACCAGTTACAAGCCGATTACACCAACCTGACTGCAGAGAGAGACGACTTACAGACCAGCTACACCAACCTGACTATACAGAGAGACCAGTTACTGACCAGCTACACCAATCTGGCTAGAGAGAGAGACCAGTTACAGACCAGTAACACCAAACTGACTGCAGAGAGAGACCAGCTACAGACCAGTAACACCAAACTGACTGCAGAGAGAGACCAGCTGCCGACAAGTTACGATGATGTGATGCGTCACCTTCAGAATCAGAAAGACTGTCTTCAGAAGTTCTCTAATTTGGGTGAGCAGATCATCTTTAAGGTTTACGACAGTTAAATCTTTTTAAGTCAAATTGAAATTTTAAGCAAAAAACACATTATTACCATGTTTAAATCATTATGTGATTTCTGTGTCTGTATAGTACTGTGGAAAGTCAAAAATCACCCTTTCATTTATTTAACCTATAGTTAAAATGGCCATCAGGTACAAGTGTAAGTATTGTAAGTAATGTAAAAGTGTTTACGTCACTTTTTTGCAGTCTCATCCTGAATCACTTCAAAATTGGAAATAACACACAGTCACCAAAAACGTGAAAGAGGTGCATCGTTTCTAATCCACCATTAAATAAACATCAACACATCTGTCTAAGAGTTGCTAAATGTTAAACTGTACTGTTAACGAGAAGAGAGGAGCTGATTAGCATTAGGTAACTGTACCTGACTACCTAGCACATCCAGGTTTTCTTCAGTTTCTTCTGTTGAGGTTTTTTCATTCACTGTTATCAGGTATAGTTTTATTTCATTCAGAAATATTTTTCTTTCTGACGTTCAAACAGTATAACCCTTTTTTTGTTCTTCAGTAGTCCAGTGTCACGTATCTCTCTTGGTCTTGCTCTCTCTCTCACTCTCTGTCCCTCTGTTCAGTAGTCAACAAACAGTTTTGAATGAAAGGAGGTCTTTGACTTTTCCATATTACAGTACATGGAAATTTCTTGGAGTTATGTTTTTCACTCTCAGTTGTGGAGGTGTTATAGCTCTGTATAATTGGTTCCCTCAGCCCAGTTGATATGGTTTAGCTTTGTGAAGGTTTGATAATTACATAATGAGTGGAATCAGTTTTGAAAGCATTTAACTGTGATTGTGACATATTTATGAAGTGTGTTAAGCTCTATTTACTTGTGATTATCACATACTGTGATTCGCAGAACCTGTGTGATTTTGGGAATCTCAGTTGTTGTTCTCACATTGTCTAAAATTATCAATGAGCAAAAGCACTGCATCTAATATGGAAACAACTACATTTCAAAAGTGGGTAAATACAAGACCATCGTATTACATTTTAAGTAGTACTTGAACCAGGGTACGCTATAATACAATCAGGGATACACAGTGATATCAGAATCATTTCAGAATTGGCAGATAAGTTAAAAAATCATAGGCCTTGGACAGATATTTAGATTTGACTGATATTTCAAACAGATATTAGAGCAGAATGTTTAGGTGAGGCTGGGCTACTGAGCTAAAATATGTGCATTTTCTTCATTTTACCCCCTTTGTACACCTACAGAAGTAAATGTTAGATTTCTCCAAATTAACATTATATTGCTAATACAGACAGAGTCAGTTCCAGTTTCTGTATTTTATGAATGTATATCATTTCTACACCATCTATCTAAGAACTGCTAAATCTTGATTTGTGATGCTAACTAAGAGAGAGGAGCTGATTAGTGTTAGCTTAGCTAGCATAATAACAGCTCTGCTAACCACAGAACAGGTTCATTTCCAGCTAAAAAAGCACCAACATAAGTTTAGATAATAATGATTCAATTCTGAGGGAGTGAAACAGAGCACCTGCTGTCGGAAGGACAGAAAGGCAAAATTTAACCTATTCTATGGTGTTCAGTTCAGGTTAGATTCCAGCTAGCTGGTGCTCTGCTGACACAAGTGTTGCAAAAATAAAAAATCTGTGACTTTTGCTGGAGTGACTGAAAGGTGTCACAAATATTTGGTGTGTATGTAGCTGTTAGCCATCATTGAAGTTTTTTTGGTCCTGATTTCTACATTTATATAAATATGTATGTATTGGCACAGAATCAGCAGATACGTTAAAGAATCAGACAGTCGTCATCCCTCAATTCCTATACTGGCATATCCCAAAATGCAAAACAAATAACAGTACAGTAATCCCTTTTCAATGTGGGGAATAATTACCAAAGATACAAGAAAACTGACTGACTGGTGTGAAGAGAATAGCTGATTTTAAAGTGTAGAATGAACCTCTGTGTTTGTTTGTATGTGTTCAATTAATAGTGGAGGCAAAGCAGCAGGGTTGGACATTTTTCAAGACCAGTCTTTACTACATCTCCACTGAGAAGAAGAGTTGGAGTGAGAGCAGACAGGACTGCAGAGAGAGAGGAGCAGACCTGGTGACCATAAACAGCAGAGAAGAACAGGTGTGTATGTGTGTGTGTGTGTGTGTGTGAGAGAGAGAGAGCGAGAAATGGGTGGTCATTTACGTCAGGACATACAAGCACACATATGTGTGCACTAAATTAATTTTCCTCTCTGTTTCTGAGAATTTTCGTCTGGTTGTTAACAGGACTTTATTGAAAAGTTGAGACGAGGACAGACAGCTTGGATTGGTCTGACTGACAGTGAGACAGAGGGGGTCTGGAAATGGGTGGACGGCTCAGCGCTGACCTCTAACTAAGAGATAACTGAGCTGAACTCTGGGGATGATGTAGTTAATGACTGTCACTCCTCACTGCTCTGATAAACACAGTGGATTCTCTGATTCTCTCTTTCAGGTTCTGGGGAGGTGATGAACCCAACAGTAGAGCAGGAGATGAGGACTGTGTCGTAATTGGCGAGTGGTCTGATCCTCTAAAGAACTGGGCTGATTATCCCTGTAATAACCGGTTTGTTTGGATTTGTAAGAAAAGTATTTTAAACTGAGAGTGTTTTAGAATGAATGTCCGCAAATTCCAGGAACATCAGCAGTTTGTTTGGATCTGTAAGGGAATATTTAGCTGAATGGCCACCAACATGGGGGGGGGGGCGTAGACCAGCATGTTACCAGCAAATGTTTCGTTTTGGAATGTGTTTTTTTCAGCTATATACACTTCCTTTTTCTTTTACTATGAACACATCTACTGTTAATAAGAGTGTTATTATTTTAAAATGTATAACTTTGTCATATGTAAACCCATCAGATGTTTGAGATTTAACTGTTTGCCTGCTGGAGAAAAAAGCAGCCTAAACACATTTCTAGATTTGGAGGCCAAGGCAGGACCATTCTACTGAATTAGTTCTAACTGAACCTGTACTGCCCTGCTCGAACACCTAGATCCTCTGACAAAAAACCGTGATCCCACACAAACTAATTAAAAAAAAAAAGTATTTAGATTTTAGATCTTTACAAGCATGACGCTATGATCTATTTAAACCTAAGGCAGTAACTGAGACAGCAATAAGCTAAATGTATACAAAATCATCATTTATAGGGTACTTTCTGTCAGGAGGCCTGAAACCCTCACCCCTAAATTTACACTTGTGACAATAACACTTTTGATCTTCAAGAGCTTTTTAATATATTTTAAAGTGAAGTTAAACAATTTAGACATATTATGAGTTTAATTCTTCAACTTAAAAAATAACTTTATTTAAAAGATGCTGTCTCCCGTTTTCATGTCACTATTGGAACACAAAGTGTTTTAGTCCATATGTGAGACTGGATCCCTATATGGTCACACGGTGAACAGTTAGTCAGATATAGCAAAGTTAGCCCTGTTGTACTTTTTAAAAACACAGATGGAAATGGTCTTGCAGAAGACTGAGACGTGATCAGGGAGTCTTACAAGACGTTTGACTGCCCCCTTGTGGTGAAATTAAAATCCTGCCATACTTTTTTTTTAATGTAGTTCACACTCTTTTACTGTTTTACATACTTCTTTACTTCTCAGCATCTTTCTGAAAAATCTGATGGATCCTTTACATGAATTCTTACGCTTCTCTATGTTCATTTTTGTCATTTTTTTTTTCTTTCTTATTTACTGTTCATGTTGAAGACTGTTGAGGGAAGTTGAGACTTTATTATCATCTACAGAAAAAGCATTAATACATGGCCACATGTTGGTCAGGATATTATTGTATATTGTAACTTGTATGTATTCATTTTCTACTCTGATGATGATTCATTTAATTTGATTTCAGTTGTCACCTGTGCTGTGTTTAATAAAACTAAACTTCAGACTAAACACTTTGAAGATGAGATTAACTAGAACACTGTTGATTCAGTTCACACCTCTCAACAATCACACGTCACAACTGCAGCTTTCTTCATAAAAAAAAAAAAAATCATGTGCAACTGTGGCACTAAAAAATTGCATTTAGACACAATTTGAAAATGTTGACTTGCTTGTTTACCTACAAAGATTAAAATCCCTTTCGCTTCTCATTATGGAAATCTTACATATTTCCATCAATACATATTTCCATCAATGTCCATCTCTAAGAGAAATATCCCTCTTCTTATGCTAAAAACAACCCACAAAGGTCAAAGTCTTTATAGGAAAGTCTGTTCACTCGGCGGCCACCTTTGCAGCGCCACCAGGCAGCCAGCCAGACATGTCTTTGACTGGGAAGAGAGCAAAATACTCCAAACTGTAGGTCAAATTACCGTTACGACAACATGTTTAAAATCACTGGTGAAATAGGACAAAAACCTTATAAACAGTTTGTAGTGTTTGGCTCAATAACACACAAAAATGAGATTTTTTTGGGTTGTTCTGACTACGGTGCTTGGGCAAATGTCCCCAAGGATGGCTGGGGTGGGGGTTGTTGGTTGGGTCTTTCTCTGCGCCACATTGACCTTTTTCCGCTTGTGGCGTAACCAGCAAGCTGATAGGCTCTTTGTCTTGAAGAGTGGAACTTTCTCTGTAAACACTAATCAGTTGTTCACATCACTTACTAAGAAAACCAAATGAAAAAGCTAATGTTATCGTTTCTCTCTGAACTGAATCCAACATGCACAGGTATGTACTGCTGATGTACCACTCATAGAGAAAATACCACTAATGTCATTTTGGGGCTCCTTTACTTTTGAGTATTACTAAGGTTGTTACCGTGACTGTATTATGAAATATTTCAACATCTGCTTCCATTCATACCCAAAAACAACGAAGCATTATATTGAAAAATGCCAGTGAACTTCTTGTGATTGGTCGAAGGTGATGAGATTTTGTGTAGTCATGACTTGGATGAACATTTAATTGTAGCTATTTGATTAGTTTTTGATGACATTCAGTTTCCTGACTTTTGCTCGAAACCAAATTTGGATTGTCCATGTGGTCAAAAGGCCTTAAAATAAGTGATGAAGTCACTTTTTGGCTATTTAGATTTGTGCATGTTCAGAGAATAATATGAGATTTGAAATTTTAGATTTGGACATTGGTTTAAATAAATTAATTGAATTAATTTAAACACTCATATGTCCCTGCATAATGTACTCATAACAATTCAACAAATCTT
Source organism: Colossoma macropomum (assembly GCF_904425465.1). Taxonomy (NCBI): domain Eukaryota; kingdom Metazoa; phylum Chordata; class Actinopteri; order Characiformes; family Serrasalmidae; genus Colossoma; species Colossoma macropomum. The sequence continues at coordinate 9,742,331 of NW_023494796.1, read as the reverse complement.
AAACCCAGCAACAACACGTGAAGAACATTAAATGTCTCTTTCCTACTAGAAGCGCAGCAGCTCCCATGGGCCTCTTCATATGGCCATTTTAAGGGTCTTCAAATAAATCCTCTTCCTGCAAGACTTCACAAGGAACCAAGGCAAACTGTGGGGTAATATATGTGTTAATGAGTCCTGAAACAAGCCACAGGTGAGACAAATATTTAGTGGGTGAAGCCTGGGTGGAGCTGGAGCTGGTGAAGACCAATGTCCCCTCACTTAACACGCATCTCCTAAAGAGCAAAACAGTGGGTGGACATAAACAACAGGGAGACAATAAGATGCATAGAAGAAAGGCAGCATTTCTCAGCCAGTACATTATTGAGGGTTGTTCCGTATGGTAGGATCCTTCAAATGTAGTCTAGAAATTCGTCCTTTGTTGATCAGAAACTGAAGGGTGCAGCTTGTGTACCTTTGTGTCTCCCACAATCCTTCACTCACATGTCCATGAGTGGTAAGATGCTGTGGCAGCAGTTTTAATTAAATGTAATTAAGCATAAATTTTAAATTGAACTTTTTTCAAGTTAATTACACCAACCTGACTATAGAGAGACCAGTTACTCCAACCTGACTATGGAGAGAGACCAATTACAGACCAGTTACTCCAACTTGACTATAGAGAGAGACCAATTACAGACCAGTTACACTAACCTGACTATAGAGAGACCAGTTACAGACCAGTTACACCAACATGACTGTGTGCATCACTGTATAGTGTGTTCATGTATTTATCCTGAGCCATCACAGTACGGTTGTTACGGTTTGGTTCTTACAGATGTACGATGAATACATGTGCGAAGACTGATGAATGTACTGTGGAACCAAATTTCATAAGCACAATTTCCACCTGGAAACCTTAAGCTGTAAGCTGTTAGCAAGTTAGCAGTGGCGATCCACAGAGGACCCTTTCTTTGCAAATAGCGCCAAATGATTTGGTCTATTTAAATTTACCTGAATGATTCAGCAATTTTTTTGCAGGACCTGTGAAAACGGTTAACCAGTTCCAGCTTTCAGGGTTCTAATTGGACAATGACAATAATAATAATAATAATAATAATAATAATAATAATAATAATAAAAAATACACAAGTATGATTGTACGTAGTATGCATCTCATAACCGTCAAAGAGAGGAGTGACAGTTTCGTCTCCTGGTCAACCCTCAAAGTTCTTGCTAATTCACAGTTGAATTGGTTGAGGTATTTAATGAAGAAGAATGTTAGACTGTGCAGTGCTGTGGTCTACTAGCACTTGTTTACAGCACATATGGTCTCAGGAACCTTCATTTAGCATTTTAAGCAGTGTATGCTTGGTGTCACATCATATTGATCCACTAGAGGGCACCAGTGAGCAGCTTAAAAGCTGACCCAACACTAATTCGTAACACACATTGCTGTATAATCTACCAGGCAGGCCAAACTAAAAAGCTAACTATTTTTATTTATTTATTTTAGTATTTTTGTCCAGTACGAACAGCTCTGCAAACTCAACTCTGAACATCTGCATAAGAATATCCTCATAAGAGGATAATGAGACCTGCATAAATGTAGGTACACTATATTTCCAAAAGTATTCACTCACCCATCCAAATCATTGAATTCAGGTGTTCCAATCACTTCCATGGCCACAGGTGTATAAAACCAAGCACCTAGGCATACAGACTGCTTCTACACACATTAGTGAAAGAATGGGTCGCTCTCAGGAGCTCAGTGAATTCCAGCGTGGTACCGTGATAGGATGCCACCTGTGCATCCAGTCCAGTCATGAAATTTCCTCACTGCTAAATATTCCACACTCAACTGTCAGTGGTATTATAAGTGGAAGCGATTGGGAACGACAGAAACTCAGCCACAAAGTGGTCGGCCACGGAAAATGACAGAGCGGGGTCAGCGGATGCTGAGGCGCATAGTGCGCAGAGGTCGGCAACTTTCTGCAGAGTCAATCGCTACAGACCTCCAAACTTCATGTGGCCTTCAGATTAGCTCAAGAACAGCGTAGAGAGCTTCATGGAATGGGTTTCCAAGACCGAGCAGCTGCATCCAAGCCTTATATCACCAAGCGCAATGCAGAGCGTCAAATGCAGTGGTGTAAAGCGCCGCCACTGGACTCTAGAGCAGTGGAGATGTGTTCTCTGGAGTGACGAATCACGCTTCTCCATCTGGCAATCCGATGGATGCGTCTGGGCTTGGCAGTTGCCAGGAGAACGGTACTTGTCTGACTGCATTGTGCCAAGTGTAAAGTTTGGTGATGGGGGGATTATGGTGGGGGGTTGTATTTCAGGAGTTGGGCTCGGCCCCTGAGTTCCAGTGAAAGGAACTCTTAATGCTTCAGCAGACCAAGAGATTTTGGACAATTTCATGCTCCCAACTGTGTGGGAACAGTTTGGGGACGGCCCTTCCTGTTCTAACATGACTGCACACCAGTGCACAAAGCAAGGTCCATAAAGACATGGATGAGCGAGTTTGGTGTGGAAGAACTTGACTGGCCTGCGCAGAGTCCTGACATCAACCTGATAGAACACCATTGGGATGAATTAGAGCGGAGACTGCAAGCCAGGCCTTCTCGTCCAACATCAGTGTCTGACCTCACATATGCGCTTCTGGAAGAATGGTCAAAAATTCCCATAAACACTCCTAAACCTTGTGGAAAGCCTTCCCAGAAGAGTTGAAGCTGTTATAGCTGTAAAATGTGGGCCAACATCATATTAAACCATATGGATTAAGAATGGGATCTCACTCAATTTCATATGCATGTGAAGGCAGACGAGCAAATACTTTTGGAAATATAGTGTAGATCAACATCCACACTGAACCATCTATTACCAAACCATCTTAACCACAGTGGAGCAGAACATCCCATAATGACTCTGTAAGGACATTAACAAAAGGGTGAATTATGGTTCAAAACCTGCTTGTGGGGGTGTAGCACCAATTTTGGACCCCAGGCACAGTAATGATTTTGGTTTCATTTTAACCAGGTCAGAACTGGCAGACAGCCACTAACTGCTCTCAATAGCCAACAACGTACAAGTTATATAAATGAAGGAAACAACAGGCAGATAAGCAGAGCTCATAATGGAAGATGCAGCCTCATATCATTTATTTATATAATAACAGAGAGTATCAAACTCAGAAACCAAAACTAGTTTATTTCCAAGGCTTTTGGAGGGCCTGGTCAGGTCCTTTGTGGGATGACCATGCGGCCCAATATCCCTGCGTGTGACTCACACATCTTAAAAGCCATCACAGTTTCATATCTGTGGCTGGCATCACTATCTAACACAATCTCCTTCATTTAGAGCCAGGCCACGTTTACTAATATAGTACTCTGCTGTCACTTCCTGCCAGCAGCAGCATTAAACTGACATGCACCACATACAGAGTCACTTTTGGAGTTTTCAGAGTTATTAAAGTTAACATCAGTCAGAGCAGATATGATGGAAGATATATATGAAAATTCAGGAATTACTGCAGACAGCAGAAGAAATTCAGATAGAAGTGGACATTCATATGAAGACATTTATGCCAATGATGGTGACACAAAAATGCAGAAGACCAGGAGGAACAAGAGAAACCTGGGTACAGTAACAACAGAGAATATCCACATTAAAAATGCTGAAAAAGTAGACAAAACCTCTCACTCACATACAGCAGATCCTCAGAACAGAGGTAAGTTTACTTCTTTATTGAGATTTTTCACTCACCCATGTATTTATATGTTAAATAGTGTTGTAGGCCCCACACTAAAAGGTATCATCAACCAGCTTTAATCAGTAATCAAAAGGAATTCTCTTTTTTCTTTGAAGGTTCCTTGTATCATTGATTGAGCTGAAATTTGGTTAAAATTGATTAACATCTCAGTCAACATCTCATAACATTGTAACTAGTATCTGGTATTGTATTGTATCACTCAGGAGCAATCCAGTATAATAAGGACATTTGCTCTCTGGACCACTTAGAAACGTTGTACATGAAAGTAAAGTTTGAGGCCCTGAAACAGACACAAGGCAGTTCAATCAGTGCAATAAACAGACTTTGATTTCAAATCAAGAAACACGAAAACAATGAAAAGTATGATGCAAAATTACTAAATGGGGGAATTCCACTATTCCAAACTGCTTATTTCAAAACTATTGTAAAACAATGTCTCAGGCATCAGGCAGCATATTCATTATCCATTTAATGGAATCTTTTTCTGTAGTGTAGCTTTTAGAGATATTACACTCTTCAGATGGTTTTTACCGCTACTACTGTGAACAATTCTGACTCACTAAGTTTCACTAGAATGGAGCATTTCACACCAAACCACTCTGAATGCCTTTGTTTACATCTTAATGATTGTTTTACACAAAAAACTGGTGGAGTTCCCCTTCAAATATATAGTGAGGCCTACAGCAAACAAACATAAGACAGCTGAAAACTCATCACCATATTCAGTCATGGTTTGATGGTACAAGTGCAAAGGCACAGTCAACAAAAGAAATCTGCATGAATGTAAGTAGCTGTGAACAACCACAAGAGGGAGCCCTTCAGCTGATAACTGATGGTAATGTGAGGCTTTAAAAATACAGAAGTATATGACATGCAAATAGGAGCCTCTCTCAGTGTGGCTCACTCACTGTAGCTCCCTGAAACACTGAAGTATCAGTCTAATGCCATTTAGAGGCTCCACGACAATTAGGTAGCACTATAAAAGTCATTTAAGCGATTCATTGCATTTTCAATGAGCAAAACAAAGTTATGCTGGTTGTATTATATTATTATAATTAACTTAAAAAACTTTAATCCATTCATGTCCAAAAACTATGTTTGTTGGTATGTCTTAAAGTGAACAGCATTATGCTGTCTTTTAGTGAAGAATAAAGTGTAAGGCATCTGCGGCTGCCTTCCATTGTCCCCTGCAAGCCCCTCAGAGAGAGGCCTGGTAATACAGTCTCTGTTGTCACTTTTTGCTTTTTCCATTCCAGAGTTGTTCTGTACATAAATATTATGCCTGCAACCTTTGGAAAGCTTCTAAATATCATAATCATTATATACAATCCTGTTTCCAAAAAAGTTGGGACGCTGTGCAAAATGTAAATAAAAACAAAATGCAATGATGTGCAAATCATTTAAACTCTGTATTTAACTGAAAGTAGTACAAAGACAACATATCAAATGTTGAATTTGAGAAATTTTATTCTTTTTTGAAAAATATTTACCCATTTTGAATTTGATGCCAGAAACACATTTCCAAAATGTTGGGACAGGGTCAACAAAAGACTGGTAAAGTTGTTTACAAAACACAGCTGGTGGAACATCTCACAACTAATTAGATTAATTGACAACAGGTCAGTAACATGACTGAGTATAAAAAGAGAACCCCCGGAGAGGCTGAAGTAAAGATGAAGTAAAGAAGTAAAGATGAAGAGTTCACGGCTCTCTGAAAGACAAATAGTGCAACAATTCAAGAATAATATTTCTCAATTTAAACAGCAAAGAACTTCATCATCTACAGTACAAACCAATATTTCATGGCTACAATATTTGGGCCCTCAGACACTGCATTAAAAACAGACATAATTCTGTAGTGGAAATCACTGTATGGGCTGAGGAACACTTCTGTGAACACAGTTCATCAGTGCATCCAAAATGCAAGTTAAAACTCTACCATGCAAAGAAGAAACCATGTATAGACAGGATCCAGAAACACCGTCGCCTTCTGTGGGCTGTAAGATGATGTCTTTTTCAGGGAAGGCTTTGATTATTTCAGCAAGACAATGTCAAAACACAATCTGCATGCATTACAGCAGCATGACTCTGTGGTAAAAGAGTCCGGGTACTAAACTGACCTGCCTGCAGTCCAGACCTGTCATCACTGAAAACATTTGGTGCATTATGAAACAAAATATATAAACAAAAAACACAGCAAAGGAGATCCTGACCTGTCGAGCAGTAGAAATCTTATATAAAGCAAGAATGGGAAAACATTTACATTCAAAACTACAGCAATTGGTCTCCTCAGTTCCCAAACACTCACAGAGTGTTGTTTTATAATCAAAGATATGATAAATATATATATATATATATATATAATATATATACATACATACATACACACACACACACATCATATCTTTGATTATGCCAGACATTTAATTCATATTTATAAGTACAAATTCACAAGACAATAAGTGTGTACATTGTTTCCACTCACTGCTACTCTTTTCAGGATTCTGCAGATTAACTGCAGTGTGTCTGGGGCTGCTGTGTGTTCTCCTGCTGACTGCCATCACAGTGCTGTGGGTCATGTTCACTGCAGAGAGAGACCAGTTACAGACCAGTTACACCAACCTGACTGCAGAGAGAGATTAGTTACAGACCAGTTACACCAATCTGACTGCAGGGAGAGACCAGTTACAGATCAGATTTTTGGATGTAACAAATGAAAGAAATCAACTGAAGACTAATTACACCACTCTGATGCATCAGCTTCAGAATCAGAAACACTGTCTTGAGAAGTTCTGTAATTTGGGTGAGCAGATCATCTCTAAGGTTTAAGACAGTTACCTTCTTTTTGAAAAACTAAGTTACATGGAAAAGTTAAGTAAGCAATACATATTATTACCATGTTTGAAATGGCCATTAAATACAAACGTAAAATTGTTGTAAGGGACACAAGCATTTACATTACTTTTGCACCATCTCATCCTCTGTTATTTCAAAATGTAAAAATATTCAAAAAGTTTATTACAATCACCAAATATGTGAACAGAGTGCATCATTTCCATTCTGCCAATAAATAAATGTCAAACCATCTATCTAGGAATTGCTAAATGTTAAATTGTGGTGATAACTAGGAGAGAAGACCTGATTAGCATTAGCTTAGCTAACATTATAACAGCTCTGCTCACCACAGAACAGGTTCAGATCCGGCAAACTAAAGCACCCACACAAATTTAGATTCAAATCTGAGGGAGTGTAACAGAGCACCTGGTGTTGGAAGGTGTAACGGAACAGAACCAGCCAGACATTCGCGGTAAAAAATAAGAAATATGGCTTTACTTAGAAAGGGCTGGTAATAAAAAAGACAACCAGTGGTCAAATCCAAAAGGCCAAAATACAGAATAAGACAATCACAAAAACCTTAGGCAACCAGATCTAAAAGGGCAGAGACAAAAAGAAAAAGTCAATAAGGTCCAAGAACCTTGGTGGCCGAGGAACAATGCCAACTCCGACTGCCTCCCACATGACTAGAGGTTTGACGTGATGTACGCCCACAGCTGCTGTGGCACTGGACCGAAGGGGCACTGGGGAGAACCCTTCGCAAGTGACCCCTGGGACGAGGAGCGGGCCTATCTGGGTGCTGGCTGTGAAAGTCAGTGATGAGTCCAGGGTCCAGGATATCACCAGCAGGTACCCAGCACTGCTCCTCAGGGCCATATCCCTCCCCCATTGACCAGGTACTGTAGTTGGCCTCCCCATCTTCTGGAGTCCAGCAGCCGACGTACAACGTTGACTTGGGTACCATCAATCTTCTCCGGAGGAGGGGACACAACAGCAGGCGAAGGGACAGCAGGTTTGACTTTATCTCTAATGGACCAATGTATTTAGGATTTAGCTTTTTACTTCCCTCAGCAAACCTGAAGTCCTGATTCAACAGCCAAACCTGGACTCCAGGTTGATCGGAAGGGCTGTCACCACGGTGGAGATCTGCTTGCTGTTTGTTCCATCAAAGCACAGCTTTGATCCTCTGATGCATCTCCTCCCAGACGCCCTCACTGCGCCACATCCACTCATCCACTGCAGGCACGTCAGATGATACACCAGTCCACACACTGTAATGGGCTGATACCAGCAGCAAATATTTTCAGAGAGTTTTGTGCTATTTCTGCCCAGACTAAATAACAAGACCAGTCATTGGGGTTGTTATGGCAGAAAATCCGCAGGGACTTCTTGATTCACCTGGTCACACTGTCCATCTGACTGTAGATGATAACCTGAAGTCAGACTAACAAATACACCTAAATGTTCAAAGAATGCAGACCAGACTTGGGATGTGAACTGAGGTCCCCTATCAGAGAGAATGTCTTCTGGAATACCGAAATTTCTGAATACCTGGTGGAACAAAGTTTCAGGAGTCTGAACTGCGGTAGGCATTGAAGCAAAGGGGATGAATCTAAAACTGTGTGAAAATCTATCTATTACAGTGAGTACAGTAGTGAACGCTTGTGATTCTGGAAGGTCTGTGACATAGTCAAGTGCAATGTGGGACATATTCGGTGGTGTGTGGCTGTGTAGCATGTTAGCTAAGCTAACATTAGCTTAGTTAGCAGGCCAAAAAGTGCTACACACCACAGTACAGTTTGGTTCCAACTAACTGGTGCTCTGCTGACACAAGTGTAGATCATAAAACTCATGTCGGAGAGAGCAAAGTCAAGAGACTGTTGGAATGAAAGAAAGTAACAGTTCACAACATCATAATTCTGAAAGTCATTTTTAAAATACCACCATCATTTTTAAACACCGTGATAAACTTTATTACCTCCCAAAGCTATATTAATATTAAATACTGATAGATTATATATTGCTTTTTTCTAACGATGAAAAATTAATATTTATGTACTTTACTGTAAATTACATAAATGATAGGGTGGACTTTGGCTTTTCAATATTACTTTACGTGGAGATTTCAAGGAGTTATGTTCTTCACTCTCAGTAGTGGAGGGTTATAGCACTGTATAACTGCCTCAGTCCAGCTGATGTGGTTTAGGTGTGTTAAGGTTTGATAATTACACAGTGACTGGACTTTTTAAAGGTATTTAACTGTGACTGTAATATATATATATATATTAAATTAAGTGTGTTAAGCTTTATTTACTTGTGATATTCACACATTATTTCACACATTCTGAAGTGCTAATCCTGTGAATCTCAGTAAATGTTTGACATCCTCTGAAAACATTAATGAGCAAAAGTATCTAATATGGAAACAGCTACATTTCCATATGCAAGAATATCATATTACATTTCAAGCAGTTCTTAATACAAAAAGGAAACGTTATGGTGCAGTTAGGAATATGTCAGTACTGATATGAAATCAGAATCATATCGGTACTGACAGATAACAGCTCAAAATAAAATTTTATATTTATCCAAATAAATGTTACATTACTAATACAAGCAGGTTTAATCCCAATTTCTACATTTTATAGATGTTTATTTATTGGTATCAATATCAGCAGATGTACACAAACATTATCAGACAGTTGTCATCCCTCAATTCTGATATCAGTGTATCCCAAGATGCAAAATAAGTTAAAAGTACAGTGATCCCTTTTTAATGTGAGGAATAATTACCCAATTACACTGAGTCATCTCTGAAGAAAAAGAAAACTGATATTAAAGTGTAAAATGCATCTCTTTTGAATTCATAGAGAAGGCAAAGCAGCAGGCTTGGACATTTTTTGAGACCAGTATGTACTTCATCTCTACTGGAGAGAAGATCTGGAGTCAGAGCAGACAGGACTGCAGAGAGAGAGGAGCAGACCTGGTGATCATAAACAGCAGAGAAGAACAGGTGAGAGAGGGAGAGAGAGAGAGAGAGAGAGAGAGAGATTTGGGGAAAGGATGGTCATTTATGTCAGATGACATCAGCACAAATGCCAGTGCAGTAAGTTACTTTTCCTCTCAGTTACTGAGAATGTTCATCCGGTTGATAACAGAACTTTACAGATATACTGAAACGAGGACAGAGAGCTTGGATTGGTCTGACTGACAGTGAGAAAGAGGGGGTCTGGAAATGGGTGGACAGCTCAGCAGTGACCACTGGGTAAGAGATCACTGAACTGAACTCTGATCTCTGGACATGGTGCAGTTAATGACTGTCACTCCTCACTGCTCTGATAAACACAGTGGATTCTCTGATTTTCTCTTTCAGGTTCTGGAGAAATGGGGAACCCAACGGTGCAGCAAATGAGGACTGTGTTTAACTGATTGTTTTAGAACGAATATCAGTGAATATCAGGAATATCAGCAGTTTGTTTGGATCTGTAAGGGAATATTTATCTGAATGGTCACCAGCATGTGAGTGAATAACAGCATATTTGTATTTAATTCATAACTGATTCATTTTTTAGCTACATGTGACCTCTGGGTTCATTATTATTTCATGGTAGAAGAGAAACAGGATAGAGAGAGTCAGAGATTAACAATTTTGCAAACTCCTAGAATCAAATTTTAAAAACTCCAGAATTGTTTTATGTTGTTTAAAGAGTTTAAATATCAAGCTTTCATCAAGAACATCAAGCTTTAATGTTTCTGACAGTTCAGTCTGTCCTGGACTATGGAGTAGAGTCATACGAAACCATTATACTCTAAATGAAGGGGCTCCCTGCTAGAAAAACCAGCATAGACCACCATGACTGGTCACCAGACAAAACAGCATATATTGTGTTTTGGATGCTGTTACACAGGGTAGGCATGATGGTGGACTGAATTCATCCTTTCTAACATTTCTTAAATCAGTTTTCTAGAAATGTACAGTCGACACTTTAATAACTTCATTTTAATCTTCTGCTCAGGCTTAAATATTTAATCAACATGCCAAAACTATATAGACTAAATCACAGTTATTTTACTATAAACACGTCTACTGTTAATAAAGAAGATCAGTATTTTAAACTGTACTCACTGAAACAGACTCCACAGAACTGTGTAATAGTGTCTGTCAGTAAGAGAAACAAGGGTTCACATTTATTAGAAGAGGTAGAGCTGATGATTATCATAGTTACACTGACGACACCCACATTTACTAACTCTCTCACCAAATAACTACAGTCCCATAGACACTCTGTGTCAGTGCTTAGACCAAATAAATGGATGAATGTGAAAGAATTTCCATCAGCTTAACATCACTGAATGTGTTTGGGTTTACTTCTGAGACTGAACTGTGGAGGTGTGAAAAATATCCCTGCAGATTTCTTTAAAAACTGAAGGTGAGTCTCCCTAAATTAATGGAAGCCGTACTAAAAGCAGTGGATACATTAAATACTGAATATGTTGCTATTCTATTTAGTTGTTGAGGTTTCTGTGTTAATTTTAGTTTAATGTAGGTTTTCCGACTGTTTGTAGTCAGACATGCCATTAGACATCAGACATGTGATCAGAAGGTTTGATTGCCCCCTGGAGGCTGAATTAAGTCAGTGCAGGACTGTTTTATAATCTCTAGTTGTCTTTTAAATATTTGTCTCATACATCTGTTTTTGTACATTTTACTGTTTTTTAATCATATTTGGTAATTGTATATATTTCATTTGGAATGTTAATCCATGTGTATCCTGCCTTCCGCCCATTGAGAGCTGGGATAGGCTCCAGCACCCCACCACGACCCAGAAGGATAAGCGGTTAAGATGATGTATGTATGTATGTTAAACATGTACCTGTGTAAGTATTTTAATTGTCTAATACATTTAATAGCTAATAGATTATCTAATAGAACTAGCAATAAATCATGAATATGTGTTGGTGGCAATATTTGTTGTGAATTTTGTTTTTAAATGTATTCAATTTTTATGTTGCTGCATTTTATGTTGCATTTGTGCAACTATCACCATCTTCCTATATGATTATTGAATGGAGTCATTCAGAATAGAACTTCAGAGAAACAACCCACATTAATAGTGTGGTTGGTTTCAGAGACTCATTTAAACCAAAACAACCTTCTAACAAAAGCACACAAATCCTTGTTTGGATCTATGCATCATTTTGTATTCAATGTGAGTTTAATCCCATATGGAAAAAATATATATTCCAAAGGTATTTATCAAATATATTTTGCAAAGTATATATATATATGAATACAAATTCATTTCAAAAGGTATTCTAAACAGTAAAGTGCATTAGACATTTTTTTTTGGCTATTTTCATACATTTTCAAATGTATTTAAAAATACATTTACATACATTTAATTTTGTATGGTACATTTCTATGTGTAATATTTCCCCATACATTTTAAAAGAAATGTATTTTATAGTATATTTGGTTAATCTAGCAATATGTTCTCAAATACATTTTAGTGTTTGGAATGTATTTCAGAATGGACAGCAATATATTTGAAATGTGTTTCAAGTATATAAAAATACATGTCAATATATTTGTTTTCCAGTTGGGATTCAGTAAAAAATGGTCACCCAACATAGAAGGAGACAATAAACACATACCACATACCTTTAACTCATGAACAGCAACATAAACAACATGACAACATACAGTATATAGTGTAGTGTCCCGGCCACCTGCTAGGCCACCACCAACCACTATGAGGAGTCAGAGAACCGGGATGAGCTGATTGAGGCTGATCAGGTGCAGCTGCACACGCTGCACACGCTCTCCTCTCCGCTCAGTCTTGAGTTTATGCTGACATGTGCATGTCTCTGCTGAGCTAGTAAACAGTATTCTCTTGGGTCTTGAGTTTTTGTTAAACACTGGATTCTTTCCAAGTTGTTTTCCTTGTGTAAGTATAAAAAAAAAAGAAAGGGAAAAGAATTGGGAACTTTGCATAAGAAAGTAGATATTATGATTTAGATGCCCTGAAACGGACACAAGTCGGTTCACTAATGCAAGAAAATGGCTTATGCAAGAAAATTTCAGGTCAAGAAACATAAAAATAATGAATATACATCAAGTTAAATCTGAATGTCACCTTTATATAAAAAACACTGAAACAAATAAATTGGAACCATTAAATGTACAGCGAAGCCCTCTGTCCACAGCAAACAAAAATAAACCAAACCGAAGATTTTCCCTAAGAGGAAAAATACTTGAAGAAAGGGGGCTGGATACTCATCACCATATTTAGTCATGGTTTGATCGTATATGCAGACACATACACAGAAAAAGAAATCTGTATGAATAGCTGTCAGCAACCACAAGAGGGAGCCATCCAACTCATCTAGGCTCTAAAAGAAAAAAAAGGATATGCCCGAATGAGAGATTCTCAGTGTGGCTCACTCACTGTAGCTCCCTGCCCCACTGATGTATCACTCAGAGTGAAAATACCACTAATGTCATTTTGGGTCTCCTTGACTTTCAAGCATCACTATAAAAATCAAAATTAAGGCAATTGATTTTCAATGAACAAAACAAGGTTTTTACTGTGACTGAATTAATAAATATTATTTTACAATTTGATTCCATTCATGCTCAAAAACAACTAAGCATTATATTGGAAATTACAAGCCCATTTCCAAAAAAATTGGGACACTGCAGAATGTAAATAAAAACAGAATGCAATGATATGCAAATCATAAAAATCCTATATTTAAATGAAAATATAAAATGTTTAAACTGAAATTTTATTGCTGTTTGAAAAATATATGCCCTTTTGAATTTGATGCCAATAATATGTTCCAAAAAACTGGGGCGGGGGCATGTTTACCACTGAGTTTTATCACCTCTTCTTTTAAAAACACTGTAAGTGTTTGGGAACTGAGAAGACCAATTACTGTAATTTGAAAAGTGAAAGGGCAATATTTTCCCGTTCTTGTGTAGCTTCTTAAGTTCCAGTGATTCCAAAATGCACTTTGTCATATTCTTCTTAACTTTCATATTTCATAAGCTACATTCAAAAAGTGGGTGTCGTATGAGAGCTGTAACTGTCTTCTTTCCAGTCAAATAGATGGGTAATGTAATTTTAAACCCTTATAATAAAAGAACCTGAACTTACAATTTTTTTTGTCTACTGAAAGTCGACCACTTTTTTCCACAAATGTGGGCCATAAACTATAAACAGATAGTGTCTCTTCAGTGATCTGCTCCATAAAAATTATTTTTATAAAATAATAAAAAGAGTATCAAAGATTTTTGGCTTTCAGCAGTAAAACTGTAAGCATATAGCAATATGTATATAATCATAAAACACATTTTCTGTTAATTTGAAGGGAGCTTTAAAAAAAAAAAAATTAAATAAATAAAAATTTGCATTTATTTCATGCAGTTACTGAATAATTTGCCTTAAGATTTGATCATGTAAATTCAGATGGACAAACCAAAATATACCCTAAAGCATAAGAGGTCAACACAGGATTTCAACTGCTTAACAGTTCAGGGTCTCCTTTGTTATATATATTTGATTTCATAATGTGCCAAATGTTTTCAGTGGTGACAGGTCTGGACTTCAGGCAGGCCAGTTTAGCACTTGGACTCTTTTAATACAGAGCCATGCTGTTGTAATACATTCAGAATGTGGTTTGACATAGTCTTGCTGAAATAATCAAGGCCTTCCCTGAAAAAGTCGTCGTCTCGGCGGCAGCATACGTTGCCAAAACATGTATATATTGTTCAGCATTAATGGTACCTTCACAGACATGCATGTCACCCATGCCATGTGCACTAATGCACCCCTATAACATCATGAATACTGGCTTTTAAACTGTACGCTGATAAGAAGCTGAGTGGTCTTTAGCCCAGAGGACACAGTGTCCATGATTTCCAAAAAGAATTTCAAATGTTGATTTGTTGGGACACTTTTCCACTTCCCCTCAGTCCATCTTAAATGAGCTCAGGCCCAGAGAAGGTGGCAGCGTTTCTGGATTATTTTTGTTTATCTGTGTTTTACAGTTTTAACTAGCATTTATAGATGCAGTGATGAACTGTTTTCACAGACAGTGATTTTCAAAAGTGTTTCTAAGCCCATGCAGTGATTTCCACTACAGAATCATGTCCGTTTTTAATGCAGTGCCACGTGAGGGCCCGAAGATCACAGCCAGCCAGTACTGTTTTTTTTATCCTTGTCCTTTGCAAATAGACAAGGTCTAATGTTATTATGTACCGTAGATGATGAAATGCAAAAGTTCTTTGCTATTTTATGTTGAGAAACATTATTCTTGAATTGTTGGACTATTTGCCTGCACAGTCTTTCACAGAGTGGTGAACCCCTCATTATCTCCTCCCAACTTTTTTGGGGTTGTACTATGAAATTGTTGTGATTGGTCTAAAGTGATGAAATTATGTATAGTTACATGAACATTTCATTGTAGCTGTTTGATTTGTTTATTTTTCAGTTTTAAATTTGGATTTTTATTTGGGCCATGTGGCCAAAAGGCCTTAAAATAAGTGCTATTCAGATTTGTGCATATTCAGAGAATGAAATTAAGCTCTTTCTGCTTTTCAAGGACCATTGAAATTTCAGATTTGGACACTGGATTAATTAAATTTATTGGATTAATTTAAACATTCATAAGCCCCTTTTCACCTCATGTCGGCAGGATAGGAAAAAGGTGATTTCACCTTTGAGACAGCATCCCGGGCCAGCTGGACTCACTCCCAGACAGGATAAAAGAGGTGGCCACCAGACAAAAGGTAAGCACTTTGCTTATGTTTTTGCCCCTGTGGGAGTGAGCCTAGTCATGTTTCTCTGGCTGCTGGTAGGTTATGAATTTATTGGCTTTCCTAAAAAGTACCAAGTGAGAAGTTTCCTTGCTGTATGTAATGTGTGAATGTGTGTATGAATGTGAAAAGGGCCTAGCTGGGTGGATAACAGATAGCTGTTGTGAAAAATACATACTGATCTGAACAGGTAACTCATAGATTTGGCTTATGGTAGAGTTGCAATACTGCAGTATTTAAGACAACAAGTGCTGTAGTTATAGGGGTTAAATGGAACTGCAGTAAAACCTGGTTTTAGGGCATTGGCCAGCCCTGTGGCTGTTGTAGCCAGGTTTTTGTTGCCTAATGAGTGTGGATGGGAGGAATTGCAGGCAGTTTTAAGTCTTGGAAGTACAGAATATAGTTGTAAAGCTATTATTATATTTTCATTTATAACAGACTAGTACTTGTGATCGTCTGGAAGTACAGAGACGGTTTCTTCCTAATAGCAGACAAAAATGTTAAAATATACTTAGTGAGTAGCACCTATGAGATGAAATAGCATGGTATACAAGCGTGCAGTGTGTTGATGTTGTAAATTGTGTGTTTTATAAATGTGTCTAAAATTACAGATAAATGAGGGTTTACTGAGGTGCAGATGAAAAAATTCAGACAAGGTGAAGTGCAGTAATATTTGCCTCACTGGTGTGTGCATCCGTCACACTTTTGTATTGCGCATTAGTCTGGCGCATATTAGAGATAAAAAGAGTATTGTAAAAGTGCATGAGCCCTGCATACCTGAACAACTGGAAAAGGGAAGTGCGGCTCTCTTCCTGAAAGAATACTTGGGGCGAGGAGGCTGCTGCCTTTTGAATGCTGTAAGGGACTACAGGGATGTAGTGTTAGCCAGCATACATAAGATGTTAACTGACTAATGAACCACTCATGAGCCGTGTGTTGAGACCAGGGATAAATGCATCAAAGCTGACCAGGATAATAACTGGAAAATAAGCTCTGGAATTATTTATAAATAAGTAAATAAAAGGAAAAAGAAATAAAAAATTAAAAGTGGGGGAAAAAAGAGGAGAAAACCCTGTTCTGTGTTGTACTAATAAAGGTGAATCATGATGGCAAGTAAAACTCCTGTAGAATTTATGAAAGAGAAACATCCTTTATTAATAGAACTTACTCAAAAATGTTCTGAAATGTGGCATAATAGAACAATAGGCCTGTTGAGGGGTCGTTTGATGTGGACTAGTGCAAAGAGATGGAGGTGCTAATTAAAAAACACAAAGTTGGTGAAAAAGGAAACCCAGGGCAGATAAGCGCTAGTGATAAAAATGTTTAGAAAGAAAGCTGAAACAAGAAGGAAACTTTGGAAAGAAAGCTATGGGAAAACAAGTGAGGGAAAGAAGAAAGAGGAAAACACTGATCAAGTGGCTCTAGCCCTTCCCCCATATACTCAGATGCCTGTTACAAAAGTAATTATAATGAGAGATCATGAAATGACAAAGGAGAGACAGTCAGAATCCCTGCTGTATCCAGTGGCTGACCTGGAGACCATGAAAAGCAGGAAGCACTTGGGGGAGGAAGACGTACACCCCAGCAAGCACAAGTCAGGATATAGTGAGGAGATACAGGAGCTGTTAAAACGGAAAAAAAACAGAGCGTGCGCAGTGTGCAGGGGAAGAGCTTGATTCCGAGGAAGGGGCGGTAGGAGGAACTCAGTGAAAAAAAGCAGTAGCAAAGGGAATCAGATGAACGTAAATCAACATCCCAAAGGAATGCAATACAGAAGGAAAGAGTACTGAGGGAAATGGAGAAAATGGCACAAGAGATTTCCAGCAGAGGAGAGGAGCTTTTGAGACGGATGTCTCTGAAAGAAAAGGAAGAGATAGAGAGAGGAGCAATGTTGGGGCAGATTACTCTCCACCCACTGCATGACCTTCAGACGTGGAAAGAGGACAGCATATCAAGCTTACCTTGTTTGCCAAAGACAAGCAGAAGCTGGATTATCCTTCTGGAACACTGGTGTCTGTTCATACTGTTTGTTGCTGTTAGCAGAAGCAGGGCCCTTCTTACACACCATTGCTTTGGCTACCTTTGACCACAGGCATTTGTGACTGCAATTGTTCCAATAATATCACCAACGGCATTTTATTGTGTTGTCACGCAAACATCCTGCAGTTCCCGGATAACCACCATGGGCTGCTTCTTCCCTGGCAAGCGCATTCACCTGATTTATCCCCCTTTGAGCATATTTGGGATATGGTCAGAGTTACACCAACCTGACTACAGCGTGTGGTGTATGTATCCAGTGGTATCATTAGAGGCT
Organism: Colossoma macropomum; assembly: GCF_904425465.1. Taxonomy (NCBI): domain Eukaryota; kingdom Metazoa; phylum Chordata; class Actinopteri; order Characiformes; family Serrasalmidae; genus Colossoma; species Colossoma macropomum. Next base: position 9,724,613 of record NW_023494796.1, on the reverse strand, counting down.
GATGTTGTGTGCTCCACTGCATGTGACCTTGGTGACCTATGAATGTTTACGTAGTGGGTAGAGCACCGGTGGTCTTCCTGAAGACCTCCTGGAATGCATACATAGTATCATGTGTGCTGACAGAACGCCCTGTGGCTTATCCTGTAGAAGAGTCCAGATGCTTTTTCAGGAAGGGTAGTGATGCCCATGTGCAAGGTGTTGATGTCAGAAGTGACTGGGTAATTCTGAATGGTTAAAAGGCTATAGAAGAATGCATTTCAGGAGGGGGCAGGGAGTTTGGGAATGGACAGGAAGATGAACGGAGTTCCTCATCTCTTTAGGCAAATAAAGGGATTTAAACAGTAAAGAAAACTTCTCTGTTTTATTTGACTTAAGTTTAAGTACTCTGCTACCACACTGAACTTTGGTGTAGTTGGCAGGATACGAAAAGCCAGGCAAAGGTGATTTGACCTTCAAGACAGCATCCCGGGCCAGCTGGACTCACTCCCAGAACAGATAAAAGAGGTGGCCACCAGACAAAAGGTAAGCACTTTGCTTATGTTTTTGTCCCTGTGAGAGTGAGCCTAGTCATGTTTCTCTGGCTGCTGGTATCTTATTAATTTATTGGCTTTCCTAAAAAGTACCAAGTGAAAAGTTTCCTTGCTGTATGTAATGTGTGAATGTGTGTATGAATGTGAAATGTGTGTATGAATGTGAAAAGGTCCTAGCTGGGTGGATAATAAATACACTATATTTCCTAAAAGTATTCACTCACCCATCCAAATCATTGAATTCAGGTGTTCCAATCACTTCCCTGGCCACAGGTATCTAAAACCAAGCACCTAGGCATGCAGACTGCTTCTACAAACATTTGTGAAAGAATGTGTTGCTCTCAGGAGCTCAGTGAATTCCAGCGTGGTACCGTGATAGGATGTCACCTGTGCAACAAGACCAGTCGTGAAATTTCCTCGCTACTAAATATTCCACAGTCAACTGTCAGTGGTATTATAACAAAGTGGAAGCGATTGGGAATGACAGCAACTCGTCACGTAAAATGACAGAGCGGGGTCAGAGGATGCTGAGGCGCATAGCGCGCAGAGGTCACCAACTTTCTGCAGAGTCAATCGCTACAGCCCTCCACACTCCTAAACCTTGTGGAAAGCCTTGCCAGAAGAGTTGAAGCTGTTATAGCTGCAAAGTGTGGGCCGAGATCATTTTAAACCCTATGGATTAAGAATGGGATAACACTCAATTTCATATGCGTGTGGAGGCAGACGAGCAAATACTTTTGGCAATATAGTGTAGCTGTTGTGAAAAATACATACTGATCTGAACAGGTAACTCATAGATTTGGCTTATGGTAGAGTTGCAGATACTGCAGTATTTAAGACAACAAGTGCTGTAGCTATAAGAGTTGCTGTGGTTGTTGTAGCCAGGTTTTTGTGGCCTAATGAGTGTGGATGGGAGGAATTGCAGGCAGTTTTAAGTCCTGGAAGTTCAGAATATAGTTGTAAAGCTATTATTATATTTTCACTTATAACAGACTAGTACTTGTGAACGTCTGGAACGTCTGTTAAAATATAGTTACTGAGTAGCACCTATGAGATGAAATAGCATGGTATACAAGCGCGCAGTGTGTTGATGTGTTGATGTTGTGAATTGTGTGTTTTATAAATGTGTCTAAAATTACAGATAAATGAGGGTTTACTGAGGTGCAGATAAAAAAATCAGACAAGGTGAAGTGCAGTAATATTTGCCTCACTGGTGTGTGCATCCGTCACACTTTTGTATTGCGCATTAGTCTGGCGCATATTAGAGATAAAAAGAGTATTGTAAAAGTGCATGAGCCCTGCATACCTGAACAACTGGAAAAGGGAAGTGTGGCTCTCTTCCTGAAAGAATACTTGTGTGTTGAGACCAGGGATAAATGCGTCAAAGCTACCGGATAATAACTGGAAAATAAGCTCTGGAATTATTTGCTCAGACAAACAAAGTGAGGTTGTATAGGGTGAACTCTCAGTTCTTAAATGGGTGCCACACTAAGGCATATTAACACGGTGTCTCAGGGAAAATAAATAAGTAAATAAAAGGAAAAAGAAATAAAAAATTAAAAGTGGGGGAAAAAAGAGGAGAAAACACAATGATGGCAAGTAAAACTCCTGTAGAATTTATGATAGAGAAACATCCTTTATTAATAGAACTTATTCAAAAATGTTCTGAAATGTGGCATAATAGACCAATAGGCCTGTTGAGTGGTCATTTGATGTGGACTAGTGCAAAGAGATGGAGGTGCTAATTAAAAAACACAAAGTTGGTGAAAAGGGAAAACCCAGGGCAGATAAGTGCTAGTGATAAAAGTGTTTAGAGAGAAAGAGGAAAACACTGATCAAGTGGCTCTAGCCCTTCTCCCATATACTCAGATGCCTGTTACAAAAGTAATTATAATGAGAGATCATGAAATGACAAAGGAGAGACAGTCAGAATCCCTGCTGTATCCAATGGCTGACCTGGAGACCATGAAAAGCAGGAAGCACTTGGGGGAGGAGGATGTATGCCCCAGCAAGCACAAGTCAGGATTTAGTGAGGAGATACAGGAGCTGTTAAGATGAACAGAAACAGAGGGTGAGCAGTGTGTGCAGGGGAAGAGCGTGAATAAACATCCCAAAAGAATGCAATACAGAAGGAAAGAGTACTAAGGGAAATGGAGAAAATGGCACAAGAAATTTCCAGCAGTGGAGAGGAGCTTTTGAGGCAGATGTATTTGGAAGAAAAGGAAGCGAGAGGAGAGGAGGGTAGATTACTCTCCACCCTTCCTGCATGACCTTCAGAAGTGGAAAGAAGGCAGCATATCAAGCTACTTTGTTTGTCAAAGACAATCAAATGAACTCTGTACCATGTGGTGTATGGATTTAGATGGTTTAATACAATGATTGCTTCTAATACATGATGGGGCTGGGCCATGGATTACTGCATTTGAGGATGAAATCATAGCAGTGATATTGGCAGTAGGGGATATAAAGGCCTTGCTGGGCAGGCTACTGGGCAAAAGTACAATGGAAGAAGTGTTGATTGGTGCAGGAATGACTATGCATGTGAGAACTCAGAAAGGAGATGGAAATCCCTTCAACATACATCGCAACACCATGTGGGCGGAGCTAAGGTGAAGACATCCCACAAGAGTGAATCCGGATGTCATAATAGAACAGCAACTCAAGGACAAAGATAATGGACAAGCTTATGATTTTCAGATGAAAAGAAAATGGCTGCAGCACACGGGGCAGGATTCTGAAGCTGATTCTTGCCCCCAAGCCCCTTTAAGGAAAAATATCATCAGTAGCCTACCAACACCGGTTCAAAGCAAGATGGAATTAGGAATTAAAGTAGGTAGGAATTAAAGCCATGCGCTTTGCACAGTTTGTAGAAAATGTGGAGCATGTTGTTCAAAGACACAGAAAACAACCGCTTATCTACTGGAACTGTGTACAAGTAAGCAGCAAGGAGGTATGTGTTTATCTACTGGACCTCTTATCTACTGGAACAGTGTACAAGTAAGTGTAAGAGTGGAGAACTCCTCCCTATCTTTATTTCTGAAAGACTCTCTGGGATGCTTTTTATACCCAATCATGTTATTGACCTGTTTTCAATCAACCACCAGGTGTTTTTTTTTTAGCATTACACATCTTTACCAGCATTTTGTTGCCCCCAACTTTTTTGGAACATGTTGTTGGCATCAAATTCAAAATAGGCATATATATTTCAAAAAACAATCAAATTTCTTTAAAAAGTTTCTAGTTGTCTTTGTACTATTTTCAACCACATATAGGGTTCGAAAAATATTTGCACATCATTGCATTTTATTTTTATTTATATTTTGCACGGCATCCCAACTTTCTTGGAAATGGGGTTATATAATCTGGAAGATTTCTATATCTATAATCTATCCCCTGTGTGCCCTGCATCTCATTTATTTATCTACCTCAAACTCACTAATTGCACATACGGAAATGTGTACAACTGTACATATCATAGTTTTATTTCAGAACTTGATTACTGTACTTTGGGAACAGTGCAGTACTGGTGTATATCTAATATTTTTGTATTTAAGTACTACAAGGGGGCTACGTACCTAAGGTTTTCACTCACCTGTATAATAAACATGATTTGATTTGATTTGAAGTGTCGGAATTCTGTCCGAGCCTTACAGAATACTTTTCCATCATGCAGATGACAGACCCAAAGGTTGTCCAACAGGCTGTTAACACTCAGGGCCAGCTCCTGCGACAACATCACCAATTCCTCACTGGATTTACTCAGTCAATCGGTGAGTTAAAATCACAACAGGGTGAGCAACAATCTCAACTGGCTCAGCTTATCACCGGTGTTAAAGATCTGTCTTGCCAGATTCAAGATCTGTCAAGGCAGATTCAAAGAAATGTGGTGGATTTTTTGTTACAGTGCTCTGTGTTATTCAGTAATTCTCCAAGTACCGTGATTCACAGCTAAATAGTATGAGACAGTGTAGTTTGGGGCACCGCCTGGGAAGGCACTTCAAAACTTCAAAAGAATTAACCTAAGTATGGACGTGTATGGCTATATGGGTAGATATATCTATGGAAGATTTTCTTAATAAATAAGTTAGCATCGAAGCCCTGAGTGCATATGAGGTGAACCGGCTTACTTTGGAGTCGAGAAGCAGACTTGAAATCCTCCAGGAGGGGTCGTCTGAGGACCGGCTGTGGGCTTATGTGCCGGGCGCTCGCTTTGCTGGTGGTGGAGGCTCTGTCGCATTAGCCGTATGGGCAAACGTGACCTTAGACAGTGGGTAGTCAGCTACTAGGCACAGACACCTCAAGGCTGTTCGAGGATGAAGCTTGGAAAGTCTTTTGATGGTCAATTTGCTTGCAGATTGAGGCCTTGCTCTGGGTGCGATCCTCTTTGTATCCACAGAACTGCTCGGACTCCTTGCTTAGCTGGCTCAGGTTGTAGTCAGGGTTTCGAGGCTGGTTGCACTACCTTTACTAACTACTTCTCTTTGGAGTCGATATTTGCAGTCTTTGACGTCTTTCACTTAGCCTTCCCTTTCCTTCTCTAAGGGTGGTTTAAACTAACAGTGTACACAAACTGACAAAAGTGACAAAGAGACACAAAGGCTCCAGATCTGAAAATTTCTACTGAAAATCGTATGCACTCTGGTTTGTTTAGCTGTAGGCCCTTTGGAGGTGGAGGCAGAGCGCTGATGGATTTTTCTCACCTAATGGCTAATTAGCTATTCATTGTTTTGAACTCTGATTGGTGGGGCCTGATCTATGAGCACCTCCCAAGAATCACACCTCCCTTTGTTTTAGTTAGATCTTAAAATGAGGGAAAAGAAAGAAGACAAAAATGTTTAATTCTAACATATAATAGGTTTAGGTTATTCCTTTAAACTTTCAAGACCAAGGACAGAACAACTAGGACATTGATGTATGTTTTGTAATAGACAGTTTTAACTTATGTTACCTAAAAACAACACGCGCTAAAAGACACAAGCAAAATTGTATGAAAAGAAAACACCTTCAGGATACATATTTATCAGTGCTCTAAACCTACTACACATAAAAGGTATACACTGGTCAATTGTTAAAGTGATATGCAAAGTGACACTGCCAGAACTCTTCTCTTGTCTTGCCACCCTTGACCGAACCAGGGGAAATTTCATCCACGCCAAGGTGGCATCCCAGCTGCAGATTCCTGTGGAACCTCTACAAGCCCCACGCGAGTGTTGGCACTGGATGGAGAACCAGTTGACTTTTGTACCGTTCTAGGTCTTCCCTAGTTAGACAAACATAATCCACAAATCTCTTGGTCTGATAAAGAAATCACTGTCTGGTCCGACTACTGTACAAATATCTGTCTAGCTTTGTCTGCCATTACAATTGACTCCACTTCTATAGAAAGTCTTGATACTGTTAATGCTATTCAGATTCAAGACATTTACTCAGATCTGTCAGAGGTATTTAGCAAGGTCAACGCTACTAGATTGCCACCACACCACACTTATGACTGTGCTATAGACCTTATTTAGGGGGCGCTACTCTTCCGAAATCCTGAGTGTACCCCCTTACTCTGGAAGAAGAGAAACCCATGGAAGAACACGTTAATGAAGCATTAGCTTAAGGCTTTATCTGACCCTACACATCTCCTTCAGCCTCTGTTTTTTTCCTCGTTAAGAAGAAAGATGGTGGAATGGTATAGATTACAGAGCCCTTATTCGCTTATTCCTGTCACCCTTCAGCAGCTCAGAGGAGCCCATTACTTTACCAAGCTAGACCTATGTAGTACCTACAATTTGATCAGAATCAGAGAAGGAGATGAATGGAAGACCGCCTTTGTGACCTCTAGAGGTCACCATGAGTACCTCATCATGCCACCTGGGCTCTGTAATGCCCCCTCTGTCTTACAATCCTTTATAAATGACATTCTACGTGACATGATAGGTAAGTTTGTTATAGCTTATATAGATGACATCCTGGCATTTTCCCCTGATTTAGACACTCACGTTCTGCAAGTACTTCAAAGGTTATTAGAGAATCAACTGCTTGTAAAAGGAGAGAAGTGTGAATTCCATTTACAGACAGTCTCTTTCCTGGGTTATGTAATTAGTGCCTGTAACAACTTGATGATGGGTGGAGGAAGGACGCCGGGGGCAGGTGTGAAGACGGAGAGCTTTTTATTATTATTTATACACAACGCAAAAACCACTCGGCTTTTCAGCCCACAGACAAATTAAGACAAGATGCTTGCTGGGATTTTCCAGTCCTTTCTTTTCAGCTGTCCTCATTATTCGCTGGAGGGTCTTGCGGTCGGAGGCGGTGCAATTCCCAAACCAGGCAGTAATACAGCTACTCAGGATGCTCTCTATAGTACCTCTGTAGAAGGTAGTAAAGATGGTGGGTGGTTGGTTTTTCCCATCTGAGCTGCACTTCTGTCGGCATGAAACAAAGCCAGCCTGAATGGCACCATCGGCAATGCTGTTGCCACGTTTCAGTATAAACCAAAAACGAAAAACTGAACTCTTGCTGGGTAGTCCAGTTTAATGTCCAGTGAGCAAACATTAGCGAGCAAGATGGACGCTAGAGCAGGCTGGCTAAGGTTAGCTTTTAGCCTAGCATGGACCCCTTCCCATGCTTCTGCCTCCTCATGCAGCACTTTCGGTGGACCCTCCCCCAGCCTCCCTCATCAGGAAATGCAAGGACTGCCGGGTGCGAGCAGACCCCCATGAGCTTTATTCTCTTAGCAAACTGAGCTTACGTAGCTTCTGCAGCAGGTCATCTTCAAGGTTGGTTTCTGTCTGTTTCCTTATCTGTAGCAGGGTCTGGTGGTGGTAAACAAAAGCTCTGGTGGTTTCCATGTACTTGCGTTGGAAAGAACATGAAACTTAATGTAATAAAACAGAAATAGCACCATTTAGTGTTTGTCATTGCACTGCCATCTTGGTCATTTGTAAATGTTATTCACTCACATGCTGGTGACCATTCAGCAAAATATTCTCTTACAGATCCAAACAAACTGCTGAAATTCCTGCTATTCATTTTAATACACTGTCAGTTAAAAACTAATCTCATAAATCCCAATTAACTAAACCTTACAGGCATAATCAGCCCAGTTATTTACAGGATCAGACCCATGGCCAGTTACGACACTGTCCTCATCTTCAGCATAACTGCTGGGTTCCACATGTCCTCATAACCTGAAAGAGAGGATCAGAGAGTCCACTGTGTTAAAAAAATACTGAGATTAACAGGAGTAGCACTTCAGAATGTGTGAAATAAAGTGTGATAATCTCAAGTAAATAGAGTTTAACACACTAAATGAATATATATTACAATCCCAGTTAAATGCTTTCAAAACTGATTCCACTCATTATGTAATTATCAGCTGGACTAAATGAAACAATTGTACAGTGCTATAACCCTCCACTACTGAGGGTGAAGAACATCCATGAAATTTCCATGTAAAGTACTGTTGAAAACCCCAAAATAATCTTTTCATCACACACCAAAGAACACTGTCAATATCAGCTTTCTGTTACTCCAACAACAGTCACTCGATTTTGCTCTCTCAGACATGAGTTGTTATTGTGTGTCTGCAGAGCACCAGTAAGTTGGAATCAAGCCTGTGTTGTGTGGCACATAGGTCATAGCTAGCTAACAGGCTACTTTGAAAATACTCGCTGTTAGACTTTAGATTTAAGTAATTATTAAGCTTTTGCTGTACATTTAAATTACCAACAGTTTATGTGTATGATATAAGCAGTCTTCTAACTGTAATAACAGAGGGGGGAGAATTCTGAGAACTTGGGCTGGAGTTCTTGGCAGCTTCTGCCTGTAGCTAGAAGGCCAGACCCCCCGCCCTCATAGCTGTAGTAGGACTGATGCAGGACTGAGGAACAGGAAGGAGATGGGGTGCTGGTGGGGATTGCAATCACTTCTTCACTGGAACAAAGGTGAGGATGTGAATGTATAGGGCCTTAGATCAGAAGGAGGGGTTTCAGCCATGTTCCTCCCCCAAACTTAAGTTCTATCATAACTACATTAAATGTCTGGAAGGCAAACAAAGTCCAGCTTTCCTTCACTTTTCTGCTACAAGCTGTTGCATAACATGAATATGCCTTTTATTGTCCAAAGACAGTAAATAAATGGACAGAGTACAGTTTGGATTTTTCCTGGATTACCAGTTATTTGAATGTGTGCTACTTTGCCTCACTTTGTTCTGCTAATTTTTCTTTAGTTAAACAATAAACCTAAATCAGTAAAGCTGATTAGGCATGAAGAAGCCCCCTTTGTCCAGCTCAGTTAACTCTTGGAGATTCATGAGTGGGTTTAGATTGTCACTGAATAATGTAAACACCATTGAACTATTTATGCTAAGCAAATGTCTGAGAAACCACACATGGCACATTGTCTTCAGTTATTTTGCTATTTAAAAGAAGATCATACAGGTAAGTATCAGATGATTATTACATACTTTTCCACAGTATTTAATCTTGTGTTGGTCATACCGACTCTGTTTGGCAATGTAAGAAAACATGTTTTATAAGACGCTGACGCGGTTCCATAAATGAACCTTGTCGCAACTCCATCTTGTTGTTAGTCGTCTCACAAAACCTTTGTTTTTCATATTAGACACATCGTGGCTCATTAAAAAATGTACATATCAGAATCAGAATCAGAATACTTTATTGATCCCAGGGGGAAATTGCAGTTGTTACAGTTGCAACCATTAATGTAAAAGAATAAACACTCTAATAATTTAAAACAAATAATTTAAAACGAGAGAAATTTGCAATATGTACACCTTTAAATTCTTACAAATGCAGTAAAATGACAGTGGCTGTGATAATAAATAAATATGAAACATACTGTATAAAGCAGTTCAAATTATTGCACCTCTGAGTTATTGTACACATAACTAAGAAAATTACTTACATTATTATTATTATTATTATTATTATTATTACACATATGAACAGTACAATTTGGTATTGAATATTGCACAGATGAACCATAGTGTCACACATTGAAGGAGGAGTTATAGAGTTTGATGGCCACAGGTAAGAATGACTTCCTGTGGCACTCTGTGGTGCATTTCGGTAGAATGAGTCTTGCACTGAATGTGCTCCTATGACTCATCACTGTGTCGTAGAGTGGGTGGGAGCCATTGTCCATAATGGCCTGCAGCTTAGACAGCATCCTCCTCTCCGACACTGCCATCAGTGAGTCCAGCTCCACACCCACACATCACCGCCTTGCGGATCAGTTTGTTGAGTCTGTTGGCGTCTGCTGCCCTCAGCCTGCTTCCCCAGCATAGAAAACATGTTGATTACCATCTGTGTGCACAAAAAGCAGTTCAGGGCACTCAGGCATTTCCTCCGGTTAGTCCCATTCACTCACTCAAAACCTCTGGTATCCCAGCTCCCCCCCTCACACCTTTTGGACCAAGGACTGCCGTCTCCCTCTGAGGGAGTGTCTCTGCCAAGTCTTTGTGAATCGCATCTGCGAGCGTCACTAGTCAGTCACAGACAGAGAGCAGGATGGAGATGAGGAACATATATGTAAATTCAGGGATTATTGCAGACAGTAAGCCTACGTCAGATGATGGTGACGTTTCATGCGAATACATTTCCGTAACTGAGAAGAACCTGAAGACTCACACGACCAGAAGCACCAAGGAATCTGAGAACTCAGGTGCAGTATATTCACTTGGATTAAGACACTTTCCACTTTCAGTTTCTGTCCCATTACCTTTTTAAAAGCAATAAAGTGACTGTTCTTGTTTTTGTTTTTATTGCTGTTTTTGTAAAGTGAAGGAATCTGTACTTTCTTAATATAAAAATATTAAAATTAGCTTTTAATTGATCACAGAAGCACCTAAAATGTCTCTATCCACCTTTACTATGGTGATGTTGAGCACTAAACTACTCTATGAAATATATTCATAATAATAATGTTAATAGAATTATTTTAACTTTGTTAAAATCATTTTAACTTTGTCCCGCATTTTATGTGGAACCCCATTACATGTGGAAACTGAAAATTGTTCCTGTGCTTTTTTCACACTGTTGGTCCAAATATGCTCGTTTTCCATAGACAAGAGCTCAGGGGACTGAAACTTTTTCACACTGTGTATACACTGTCGGAGCCTAATGCCTCAGGATGCACTCCTAGGATAGCCAAAAGTTTTTGGACACTGCTTTTACATCATGATCATACACTACAGTCAGGATACATTCTGTAGCCAAAGGTTTTTGGACACTGTGCAAACTATATAGTTATTAGTAGTTAGCATGCAACATGTCCACCCTGTCCAGCTAACCAGTCCTGATTACTAACTTATTTTAGGCTGTTACCTGTTACTTGCAACACTGTTACCCATGTTTTAACCTTCAGTTACTTTTTAAATGAAATGAAATTTAAAATGGCTTCTTACTGCATTAATGTAAACTTAACAGGGAATATGATCTCTGTGTCAAATATAAATTACTCACCTCAACCCTGTTATTCAGTCATTTTTGGTAAACATATTCTTAAAACATTTAATTCAGTAGGTTATGTTATCAGAAGTCTCAACCTGGTAACGTGAGTCATTAGTTAACATTACTAATGCAAGAAAAACTGCAGTATGTTTTTGTTTAGAGAAAAAAATTCCAAAGGCTTTAAATTAATAAAGTGATAATCATAATAGTAAATTTACTAGTAAAAATCAGTCGAGTCATAATAAACTATTAAAAGTGCACCAACATAATAATTTAATAAAAAATTGATCAAATAGAGATAAAATAAATAAGCAGTGAGCAAAGCTTTAGAGTTTGTTTACTGTGATGAGTCCAGCTCGCTGGTGAACTGCAGCTAAAAGCAGATTGTCCCAGTTCAGTAAAAGCTTTGTCGACATTGCTCTTCTGGTTCTTTGCACCACCACAATAAAAAGAAAATCAGACTTGGTTAGTTTCTCTACAGTGAACCAGTTTCACATCAAACCGCTCTGCATGACTTTGTTTACACTTCAGTAACCTCATAGGAAGTTTGCTGCCCCCTTGTGGTAGAATTAAAAGATTGCAGTACATTTTTATAATCTTTAGTTCTACATTTATGGACCATTTTAGCTTCTTTTATATATATATATATATATAAATACAGTGGGGCAAAAAAGTATTTAGTCAGCCACTGATTGTGCAAGTTCTCCTACTTAGAAAGACGAGAGAGGTCTGTAATTTTCATCATAGGTACACTTCAACTATGAGAGACAAAATGAGAAAAAAAAATCCAGTAAATCACTTTGTAGGATTTTTAAAGAATTTATTTGTAAATTATGGTGGAAAATAAGTATTTGATCACCCACAAACAAGCAAGATTTCTGGCTCTCACAGACCTGTAACTTCTTCTTTAAGAAGCTCTTCTGTCCTCCACTCGTTACCTGTATTAATGGCACCTGTTTGACCTCGTTATCTGTATAAAAGACACCTGTCCACAGCCTCAAACAATCAGACTCCAAACTCAACCATGACCAAGACCAAAGAGCTGTTGAAGGACACCAGGAAGAAAATTGTAGACCTGCACCAGGCTGGGAAGAGTTAATCTACAATAGGCAAGCAGGTTGGTGTGAATAAATCAACTGTGGGAGCAATTAGAAAATGGAAGACATACAAGACCATTGATAATCTCCCTCAATCTGGGGCCCCACGCAAGATCTCATCCCGTGGGGTCAAAATGATCATGAGAACGGTGAGCAAAAATCCCAGAACTACATGGAGGGACCTGATGAATGACCTGCAGAGAGCGTGAGATTTTAAGCCAAAACCTCTTTCCATCAGTGAGAGCACTGAAGATGGAACGTGGCTGGGTCTTCCGGCATGACAATGATCCCAAACACACCGCTTGGGCAACAAAGGAGTGGCTCCGTAAAAAGCATTTCAAGGTCCTGGAGTGGCCTAGCCAGTCTCCAGACCTCAACCCCATAGAAAATTTGTGGAGGGAGTTGAAAGTCCGTGTTGCCCAGCGACAGCCCCAAAACATCACTGCTCTAGAGGAGATCTGCATGGAGGAATGGGCCAAAATACCAGCTACAGTGTGTGCAAACCCAGTGAAGACTTACAGGAAACGTTTGACCTCTGTCATTGCCAACAAAGGTTATGTTACAAAGTATTGAGTTGAACTTTTGTTATTGACCAAATACTTATTTTCCACCATAATTTACAAATAAATTCTTTAAAAATCCTACAAAGTGATTTCCTGGATTTTTTTTTTCTCATTTTGTCTCTCATAGTTGAAGTGTACCTATGATGAAAATTACAGACCTCTCTCATCTTTCTAAGTAGGAGAACTTGCACAATCAGTGGCTGACTAAATACTTTTTTGCCCCACTGTATAAATAACATTAACTAGCTTAAATCAATAAACAAAAGGTTTTTTTCTCCTATCATTGAGTGAGCTGAAAAGTGTGTGAGATTGATTAACATCTCATGACATTGTAAATAGCAGATTTTATCTTGGATTGTACCGTTTTACGCAGGGAACGTCCAGTATACAGCTTGGGAACTTTGCACAATAAAGTAGATATGATTTTGAAGCTCTGAAACAGACACAAGTCAGTTCACTCTATCAGAGGTGGCTTATGCAAGAAGGCTTCAGTTGAGTATCACTATAAATCAAATATCACTATAAATCAAGTATCACTATAAAAGTCATTTAGGTCCTTATTAAAGGGAGTCATTGCATTTTCAGTGAGCAAAACAAAGTTGTTACCATGATTGAGGTATTAAATGTTATTTTATGTATTATAGAGGAAAAATGCCACAGAACCAGGTATTTGGTCAAAATTGGTCTGACTGATCAAAAATTATGTAATTTTGTAAAGTCAGGTCCGGACTGGCTGTCAGGAGAAACGGGAGATTACCTGGTGGCCTGGCCTGTCAGCTGACCTGGACGGCCTGGCTGGATGACGTTACAGCATATGATGAACTAAACTACACAGTGCAGCTTGTGAACACACACTGTCTCTTTCTGCCGTGACGTAGCATATAAAAAAGCACTCATTACCCGCTTGCTTGCATGCAGTAAAGGTAGCAAGTTTGTGCTCATCGAATCTCACCAAGAAATGGAGAAGAAGAGGATAAAAGGATAAAAAAAAGAAAAGCACTTGAAGAAGAAGCTGCTGGGTTTATAAAATGACTGATTTGTTCAGCAAGGAAGCGACACATCAGCCATGTTAGGAACTATTTTGTTACGTTAGTTTATGTTTGCTTTGGTTCATGGTGGTTCACCACGGTGGCGAGTGGACATTTGACCCACCATCTTTGAAAGTGCTGTGGTGATGACCCACTACTTTTTAAAATTGGGAAGCACATATAAAAACCTCGGCTTTCCCTAAACTGCATGAATCGTTGGCCAGCACGGACAGGCAGGGTAAAACTGAGCAGAGCCCATCAGAATCTCTATTTCAGCTGGGAGGCGCTTTCAGACCTGCTTTCGGTGGTGCAGACCTGTCCAACTTTTCCTTTAGTTCGGTTTTGATATGCAGCTCCACCTAAATTCAGGCAGCACCAAACAGTTGAACCGCGCTAATTCACAAAGGAATTCAACAGCAGAGGATGTTTTTGCTGCACTGTCTGCACAACCTGCTGCTTTAACATTTCACTCTTTACAAACACTCATATCGTTCCTGCACTGCGAGCTGCTGTAAACAATGAGAGAGAAGCAATAAATTAATGATATGTGTTAGATTTTGGTACATGGACCGTGGAGCAAATTTTTGGCTAAGCGTCAGTCATCTGATCAGTTCTTTTTAAAGTGGTATTCACAAAGATGATATCTATTTTCTGTTTTTCTGTTTCCTGCAAAACTTCTGATCAATAAACAAACACACACGTGTGTAATCTGGTCCACTTTAGCCCTTACAGTCCACCATCCGAACCAAATGAAAGAGATACAATATCACAAAAAACAAACTGTGATGCATCTTTAGAAAATGAACTGGGCATGAAAACTGGGTCTTCAGAGATGTTAGCTAACAAATACTGCTATCTGAGCAGCATCAAAACAAACACTGATGCTGTTCATGATTAGGCTCAGAGGTGGGTAGAGGAGCCTAAATCAATACTCAAGTAAAAGTATTGATACTTGTGTAAAATAATTACACAAGTAAAAGTACCTTCCCCAAAACAACTTGAGTGGAAATACAAAGGAAGCAGGTTGAACACCTACTTAAGTGCTCAGCACTGCAGTGGAACTTCTTACTACATCCAGCATTTAACAGCACAGGAACTGAAGATTTTGAGGCTTGGTTCTTCTTTTTTTTGGTCTAAAATACAAAGCTCCAAAGTCAGGGATGTAACCAAATACAAAGCAGTAAAAATATGGCCACCATTAAAACATATTAAAATTAAACAAACATAAAAAAATGGAATTAATAACTAAATAGAAAGATTCCTTTACTCACTAATATACAACCCCATTTCCAAAAATTTGGGACGCTGTGCAGAATGTAAATAAAAATAGAATTCAATGATATGCAAATCATGCAAACCATATTTTTAAAGGAAAATACTTCAAAGACAACATATCAAACAATGAAACTGAGAAATTTCATTGTTTTTTGAAAATTATATGCCCATTTTAAAATTGCCAACGACACGTTCCAAAAAAGTAGTTGCACTATTTGATCGTGCAGTCTTTCACAGAGTGGTGAGCCCCTCCTCATCTTGACTTCTGAAGACTGAGCCTCTCTGGGATGCTTTTTTATAACCAATCATGTTACTGACCTGTTGCCAATTAACCAGCAGGTGTTTTTTTTTGTTTGTTTTTTTTTAGCATAACACAAATTTAACAGCCTTTTGTTGCCCCCGTCCAAACTACAGCAATTGGTCTCCTCTGGTCCCGAACACTTACAGAGTGTATATATATATATATATATATATATATATATATATATATATATATATATATATATATATTATCATTGCATATCATTGTTAATTCATATTTATAAGTACAAATTGACATGACAATAAATGTGTAAATGTGTACATTGTTTCCACTCACTGTTACTGTTTTCAGGATGCTACAGACTGACTGCAGTGTGTCTGGGGCTGCTATGTGTTATCCTGCTGGCTGCCATCACAGTGCTTTAGGTCATGTTCACTGCAGAGAGAGACCAGTTACAGACCAGATGTTTGGATGTAACAAATGAAAGAAATCAACGGAAGACTAATTACACCACTGTGATGCATCAGCTTCAGAATCAGAGAGAGTGTCTTCAGAAGTTCTGTAATTTGGGTGAGCAGATCATCTCTAAGGTTTAAGACAGTTTTTCTAAAAGAAGGTAACTAAGTTACATAGAAACGTTAAGCAAGCAATACATATTATTACCATGTTTGAAATTGTTGTAAGGGACACAAGCATTTACATCACTTTTGCACCATCTCATCCTCCTCCTGTTATTTCAAAATGTAAAAAAAAAATCAAAAAGTTTATTACAGTCACAAAAAAACATGAACAGAGTGCATCATTTCCAAACTGCCAATAAATAAATGTTAAACTATCAATCAAGGAATTGCTAAATGTTAAATTGTGCTGATGAACAGGAGAGAAGACCTGATTAGCATTAGCTTAGCTAGCATTATAACAGCTCTGCTCACCTCAGAACAGGTTTAGATCCGGCAAACTAAAGCACCAACACACTACAGCGTAGCCGGGCGTCCGTCAATCTTCTCCAGAGGAGGGGCCACGTCAGTGGACGAAGCCATCGTCCAGTTAGTTTGGTCTAGTTTATAAGTAGAGAAAGTCAATGAGTATTAAGGATTTTTTACTTCCCTCAGCAAGCCTTCCCTAAAGTCCCGAGTCAACAGTCAAACCTGGTCTCCAGGTTAATAGGAAGGGCTGTAACACTTGCTGTTTGTTCCATCAAAGCACAGCTTCAATCCTCTGATGCGTCTCCTCCCAGACGCCCTCACTGCGCCGCATCCACTCATCCACCGCAGGCACTTCAGATGATACACCAGTCCACAAAGCTACAGGAGGTCAAAATCCCTAAACACACTGTAATGGGCTGATACCAGTAGCGGAAATTATCAGAGAGTTTTGCACTATTTCTGCCCAGTCACTGGGGTTGTTATGGCAGACTAACTGGTGCTCTGCTGACACAAGTGCAGACAATAAAAACTCATGTCTGAGAGAGCAAAGTCAAGAGACTGTTGGAGTGACAGATAGTAACAGTTCACACCATCATAATTCTGAAAGTCCATCATCATTTTGGAATACCTGCATCATTTTTAAACACTGTGGTAAACTTTCTTACCTCCCAGTGCTATATTACCATTAAATACTGACAGATTATATAGTGTTGGAATTTTTAGTGTTAATTATGTTTCCTGCTTTTTTCTAACGATGAAACATTAATATTTTGTACTTTATTAGAAATTACATGAATTAAATTGGCTTTTAAATAGTGCTTTACATGGAGATTTCATGGAGTTACGTTCTTCACTCTCAGTAGTGGAGGGTTATAGCACTGTATAATTGTTTCAGTCCAGCTGATGTGGTTTAGGTGTGTTAAGGTTTGATAATTACACAGTGACTGGAATTTTTAAAGGTATTTAACTGTGACTGTAATATATATTCATTAAGTGTGTTAAGCTGTGTTTATGTGTGATATTCACACATTATTTCACACATTCTGACTGCTAATCCTGTGAATGTCAGTAAATGTTTGACATAATCTGAAAACATCAATGAGCAAAAGCATCTAATATGGAAACAGTTACATTTCCATATGCAAGAATATCATATTACATTTCACGCAGTTCTTAATACAAAAAGGAAACGTTATGATGCAGTTAGGAATATGTCAGTACTGATATGAAATCAGAATCATGTCGGTACTGACAGATAACGTCTTAAAATAAAATGTTCTGTTTATCCAAATTAATGTTATATTACTAATACAAGCAGGTTTAATCCCAATTTCTACATTTTATAGATATTTATTTATTGGTATCAGTATCAACATCAGCAGACACACATAAACATTATCAGACAGTCGTCATCCCTCAATTCTGATATCAGTGTATCCCAAGATGCAAAATAAGTTAAAAGTACAGTAATCCCTTTTTAATGTGAGGAGCAATTACCAAGGACTCTGTTTTGTGTGTTTTCAATTCATAGAGAAGGCAGTGCAGCAGGGTTGGATGTTTTTTGAGACCAGTATGTACTTCATCTCTACTGGACAGAAGAGCTGGAGTGAGAGCAGAAAGGACTGCAGAGAGAGAGGAGCAGACCTGCTGATCATAAATAGCAAAGAAGAACAGGTGAGTGAGAGAGAGAGAGAGAGAGAGAGAGGGAGAAAGGATGGTCATTTACGTCAGATGACATAAGCACAAATGCGAGTGCAGTAAGTTACTTTTCCTCTCAGTTACTGAAAATGTTCATCCGGTTGTTAACAGAACTTTACAGATATACTGAGACGAGGACAGAGAGCTTGGATTGGCCTGACTGACAGTGAGACAGAGGGGGTCTGGAAATGGGTGGACGGCTCAACAGTGACCACTGGGTAACAGATGACTGAACTGAACTCTGAATTCTGGACATGGTGCAGTTAATGACTGTCACTCCTCACTGCTCTGATAAACACAGTGGATTCTCTGATTCTCTCTTTCAGGTTCTGGAGAAATGGGGAACCCAACGGTGCAGCAAATGAGGACTGTGTTGTAACTGCAAATAACTGGGCTGATTTTCCCTGTAATGACTGGTTTGTTGGGATTTGTGAGAAAAGAATTTTTAACTGAGATTGTTTTAAAACGAAAGTCAGTGAATATCAGGAATATCAGGCTTTAATATTTCTGACATTTTAAGTTGGGTCATACTAAAACCATTATCCTCTAAATGAAGGTGGATTACCTGCTAGAAAAACAGCATAGACCACCATTACTGGTTACCAGCAAAAACAGCATATATTGTGTTTTGGATGCTGTTACGCAGGGTAGGCATGATGGTGGACTGAATTCATGTTTCTAATATTTTTTAAATCAGTTTTCTAGAAATGTACAGTCAACTCTTTCATAACTTCATCATCTGCTCACACTTAAATCATTAAGCACAATGTATCAAAACTATATAGACCAAATCACACTGAGTTATTTTACTATAAACATGTCTACTGTTAATAAAGATCATTTTAAACTGTACTCACTGATACAGACACCACAGAACTGTGTAATAGTGTCTGTCAGTAAGAGAAAAAAGGGTTCACATTTATTTGAAGAGACAGAGCTGATGATTATCATAGTTACACTGACGACACCCAGATTTACCAACTCTCTCTCCAAATGACTACAGTCCCATAGACACTCTGTGTCAGTGCTTAGAGCAAATAAATGGATGTTTGTGCCAGAATTTCCATCAGCTTAACATCACTGAATGTGTTCAGGATTACTTCTAAACTGAACTGTGGAGGTGTGAAAAATATCCCTGCAGATTTCTTTGAAAAACTGAAAGAAAGCTTTATGAAAAGAATGGAAGCTGAAATAAAATCAAGAGTGGACACATTTAATACTGAATATTTTAACATTATATTTAGTTGTTGAGGCTTCTGTGTAATTTTCTGTTTAATGTAGGTTTTCTGACTGTAGTCAGACATGTGATCAGACATCAGATGTGTGATCAGAAGGTTTGAAGGCTGAATGAAGGCAGTGCAGGATTGTTTTATAATCTGTAGCCTTTTAAATATCTGTCTCATACATCTGTTTTTGTACGTTTGACCTTTTAATCATATTTGCATAAATTTCATTTGGAATGTTAAACATGTAACTGTGTAAAAACTATAATTGTCTAATACATTTAATGGAGCTGAAATAGCAATCAATCATGAATATGTGTTGGTAGCAACATTTGTTGTGATGTTTTTATGTTTTGAAAACTCATGAATATTTTATGTTGGTGGTGTTTCACTGCATCAGTTGTGCAATTATCACCATCTTCCTGAATGATTATGGAATGGAGTCATTCAGATGAATAAAACTAAACACATTTTTAGAATAATTGGTAGCAGACGTTTTTTTTTAACAAAAACAACCATTAAACAAAATCACACAAACCCTGTTTGGATCTGTGCCTCATTTTGTGATCAATGTGAGTTTAATCGCATATGGAATAATATATATTCCAAATGTGTTTATCAAATGTATTTTTGCAATGTATGAAAATGGCCAAATGTATTTGTTAAATATATTGTTAAAAAGCCTTTATTTGTTACTATATATTGTTTTCAATTGTATGCAGTTTTAATGAAGGTTACAGATATAAATAAACATACACGAACTGAATGAACAGTACTGACTTCTGTGTGTTGCATTGTAATTTCCCTTCACTAAAAAAAGATCACCATTAACCGTACACTTCACCCTGATGGTAACCCCCCCCCACCCCAAACCACACAATTACACCCACACCCCAAAACAGAATGACACAGTAAACACATACCACATACGTTTTACTGATGAACATGCATATATGGTCACTTCTTCTAGAGGACAATAACATCTGTCTGCAGAGCTGCAGAGCCACAGTTTCATGCCAGCAGGTTCAAGACAGTGGCATTCAGCGCATACGCTGACACTCGTTTTGGTTTTTCTTAGCGAGTTTTAGGCGAATCAACATTTTAGTCGTTTTATGTGGGTTTCCAATAAATTTCTGATGAATTTGTATTGGGCTAACGTTATATTTTAAGCTTTAGGCTAAAACAAACTTTGGTTTGAATGCATATAGAGATTCACAGGGTAAATATTACACTAACTACAGCTGATGTAGCTCTGGGTAAACTACTGGGATATGTAGACATACAGCTCATTAACTTACCCTTAATATGGGTGGGTTATGTGTACACTTACATTTCATGTGCAGGATTAAAACTTTACCTTAAGCAGGCTTAACTGAGTATAATATTAAGCTTTAGGCTAAAACAAACTTTAGTTTTTGAATGTATCCCTGCTGAAAAAAAAACTATTTGGTGTTTCTTTTGGTTTCTGATGGTTTTGTAGTGTGTTTTGGCTTATGGTTTAACTGGTTACCAATGGTTGATTTGTATATTGGTAACATCCCTTCCTGAATGGTAATTTGCATGGCGATACATACAGCCAGCACACATAGTCGCTGTTTACATCAGAGACGTTAAAATGAGGAGACCAACCACTGGCTGAAATATGAA
Organism: Colossoma macropomum; assembly: GCF_904425465.1. Taxonomy (NCBI): domain Eukaryota; kingdom Metazoa; phylum Chordata; class Actinopteri; order Characiformes; family Serrasalmidae; genus Colossoma; species Colossoma macropomum. Next base: position 9,703,901 of record NW_023494796.1, on the reverse strand, counting down.
TGGGACGCTTGTAAGGCTCGACTTTCCTATAAGGACTTTATTTACACTGCCTATCGCGCTGTCCTACTGCGCATGTGATCCCTTGGCCTGAAACCGCTGGAGTGAAACTGCGGGTGTAAATCTGCAGTTCTGTGGTCAGACCTTTCTGCTATAGGCCAGTGCCAGCCTGTAGCAGGTCACTACACTATGACTCGAACGATGTAAGATATGTATTCATTATGGTGTTTTAAAATATAAGAAAAATCCTCACAATCACAATAGGGTTGTATGCTGTAGGTGTGCTTGGACCCCTAATAACACAATTCATGAGTATGAACATGAGTACGTAGTTGCTCAAAATCTCATAACCTTCTAAGTCAGATGTGTCAGTCTCAGGCCGTGGCTCTGAAGATATTTCCTCTTCTAAGGCAGAAGTCAACTTAAAAAGGTCTTGCTAATTCACTGAGTAGTTAAATCAGGTATTTAATGAGGTAGAATGTTATATTCTGCAGTGCTGCAGCCCACCAGGACCAGAGTACAACACATATGGTCTCAGGAACCTTCATTCAGCATATCAGTTTATGTTTGGTGTCACATCATAATGACCCACTAGAGGGCACCAGTGATCAGCTTAACAGCTGATCCAGCACTCATCAGTTGTCCTCGTAACTTACTAAGAAAACCAAATGAAAAAGCAAATGTTGTTTGTCTCTGAACTGATTCCAACATGCACAGGCCTGAAAACCCAACTCTGGAAGTCTGCATAAGAATTTCCTCATAAGTGTGATCATTACCAAGAGGGTGAATTAAGGTCGACAAACTAAAGAAAAAAACTTCTGCTTCAAGAAGCTTCTACACATGTACCATGTGACTCACACATCTCAAACGTCATCACAGTCTCATGTATGTAGCCAGCATCGCTATCTACCGCAATCTCTCTAATGTAGACCAGGCTATTAATATCACAGTTGAGCACAGATACTCTGCTGTGACTTGCTGCCAGAAGCAGCATTAAGCTGACAGGCAGCACATACAGAGTCACTTTTAGAGTCATCAGAGTTATTAAGGTCAGTCAGAGCAGAATGGATATGAGGGAGGATATTTATGCAAATTCAGAAATTACTGCAGACAAGACAACATTCATATGAAAACATGTATGCCAATGAGGACGACACAGAAACGGAAAACACCAAAAACAAAAGGAACTCCAGTACAGTGACTACAGAGAATATCCACATTAAAAATGCTGAGAAAGTGGACAAAACCTCTCACTCACATACAGCAGATCCTCAGTACAGATCTCAAAGCAATTTGAAAAACAGCCATGAGTGGCACGAGGCTGTGGCACCAGAGTTTGTAATGACATGTAATTTAAGAGTTAAATGTAATTAAATATAATTTTAATTTGACTTTTTTAAACTTAAGGTTTAAAGGTGTTGAACTGCATAAGTCAGTAAGCCGCGATGTGTCAGTACAGCCTGCTCAGGCCGTCTCGAATGTGCTTGAATGAACACTGAAGAGGAGCCTTCACTTACCAACGCTAGGAAGGCTCTCCTACCTCAACCTGTAAGAAGCTGGATTATCCTTCTGGAACACTGGCGCTCGTGTTGAACAGAATGTGACCATAATGATGAGAGTATGGTGTCAGCAGGTAGAATAGGGCTAGAGTGTGGAGTGTGGGGTCTAGACTGTCCTTACACCCAAAAAAACAGGCGGACAGACAACTGGTGCCCATGGCTGTGACTGACTTAACAGTCACATCACAGACCTTAGCGCAACAGTTGGAATGAGTTGCACATCAAAGAGTGTTTGTTTGCACTGTTTGATGCTGTTAGTAGCAACGGGGCCTTTCTACACCCCACTGCTTTGGCTACCTTCGAATGTTACCAATGGTATTGTATTGTGTTCTTAATAAATATAGCTTTCTTATCTCATGTTTTTCCTGGTGTTGCAATTTTAATGACCAGCAGTGTGTATACATTGATTTTTTTCCTATTAATTTCATTTTTAAATCTGTTTATGCTTACGAATGTTTTTATTCACATTTAGAAGTACAAAGTCACAAGACTTTATCTTTCATTTGAAGTGCTTATTATTTCTACTCATTGTGACTACTTCAGGATTGAACAAACTGACTGCAGTGTGTCTGCTGTGTGTTCTCCATCACAGTGCTGTGGATCAAGTTTGGTGCAGAGAGACCAGTTACAGACCAGTTACACCAAATGGACTATAAAGAGAGACATGTTACAGACTAGTTATACCAACCTGACTATAGAGAGACCAGTTACACCAACCTGACTATAGAGAGAGACCAGTTACAGACCAGTTACTCCAAGCTGACTATAGAGACAGACCAGTTACAGACCAGTTACACCAACCTGACTATAGAGAGAGACCAGTTACAGACCAGTTACACCAACCTGACTATAGAGAGCGACCATGTTACATTTAATCAACATTGATATTGTTTGATATTGTGTCATTTTTAGTTGATTGAATGTAACATGGTCTCTCTCAGTAGTCAGGTTGGTGTAACTAGTCTGTTGCATTTAATTAACATTGATATTGTTTGATATTGTGTCATTTTTAGTTGATGACCTAAAATGAACTACACTGTTGTCACAGGTTAAACTCTTAAACGTTGTTTAAATGTTGAAAGCAAAGCACTGAAGCAACATGGAATTTTGGTTATTATCTTCAACAGTACTAAGCCAACTAGCAAAGAGTTCAGAACCAGAGTGGTTCACAAACTATAGGAAAACCTGCTTGTGGGGGCGTAGCACCATATTTTGGACCTCAGGCACAGTAATGATTTTGATTTCATTTTAACCAGGTCAGAACTGGCGGACAGCCACTAACTGCTCTCAATAGCCAATAACGTACAAGTTACATGAATGAAGGAAACGACAGGCAGATAAGCAACTTATAATGGAAGATGCAGCCTCATATCATTTACTTCTATAACAGCAGAGAGTATCAGACTTTCAAGGCTTTTGGAGGGCCTAGCTAGGTCCATCTTTATTTGTGACCCAACGCCCCTGCATATGATTCACACATCTTAAAGGCCATCACAGTTTCACATATGTGACCAGCATCACTATCTAACACAATCATCATCACTGAGCACAGAAACTCTGCAGTCACTTCCTGTCAGCAGCAGCTTTAAGCTGACATGCAGCACATTCAGAGTCACTTTTAGAGTTTAAGTTATTAAAGTTAACATCAGTCAGAGCAGAATGGAAATGATGAAGGATATTTATGAAAATTCAGGATTTACTGCAGACAGCAGAAGAAATTCAGACAGCAGTGGACGTTCATATGAAGACACTTATGCCAATGAGGACGAAATAGAAACGCAAAAGACCAGCAACAAAAGGAACTCCGGTACAGCAACTGCAGAGAATATACACATTAAAAATGCTGAGAAAGAGGACAAAACCTCTCACTCACAGCAGATCCTCAGTACAGAGTAAAGTTTAAGTCCTTACTGAGATTTTTCACTAACCCATGTGTTTCTACATTAAATAGTGTTATAGGCCCCACACTAAAATGTATCATCAACCAGCTTATACCATTACCAGCATATTCATAACCATTTAATGAAATCTTTTTCTGTAGTGTAGCTTTTAGAGATATTACACTCTTCAGACGTCTGATTCTTATAACTACTACTGTGAACAATTCTGACTCACTAAGTTTCTCTAGAACACAGTATTTCACACCAAACCACTCTGAATGACTTTGTTTACAGCTTAATGATCACTTTACATGAACATTTTGAACAGGTGGAGGTCTCCTTCAAATATATGGCAAAGCCCACAGCAAACAAAAATAAACCAAATATAAGATGGCTGAAAACTCTTCGCTATATATAGTCATGGTTTGATGGTACAAGCACAGACACACACACAGCATAAGAAATCTGCATGAATGTAAGTAGCTGTCAGCGACCACCAGAGGGAGCCATCCAGTTGATGACTGATGGCAATCTGAGGCTTAAAAACACAGAAGTATATGACATGCTAATTAGAGCCTCTCTCAGTGTGGCTCACTCACTGTAGCTCCCTGAAACACTGAAGTATCAGTCTAATGCCATTTAGGGACTTTATGACAATCAAGTAGAACTATAAAAGTCATTTAAGCGATTCATCACATTATTAATTAACAAAATAAAGTTACCATTGTTCTATTATATTATTATAATTAACTTTAACCCATTCATGTCCAAAAACTAAACTAAGTAATGCCACAGAACGTGTTCTGGTTGGTCTAGAAGTGGTGAAATTTTGCATATTTATAGTCTGGATCAGCTTTTAACTAGATATTTGAATTTTATAAAATTTGGATTTTCTATTGTTTTGTTAAAAATAAGTCATACCATGTGGCTAAAAGACTGAATTTAAAATGATAAATGATGAAAACTCACTTTTTATTTATATTTTTTGATCAATGCAAAGACAGTTTCTTTAGCTTTGTTATTAAGCAAGCTCGGAGAACAAAAGTTTTAAATTTCATGTATGGATATTAAGAAATTAATTTAAACAAATCATATATTCATATGTACCTTTTCAATTGCATAGGTCATTCCAGTTAGCCAAATATACCGGACCTGTGGTGTAGTTGGGCGTATATGCACGAATACACATATATACATTGGGCCTTATTTATCAAAGTTGCGTTAAAAAGACTGCAGATTTGACCCCCTTTAATGACGTACAAATTATATTTCTGATTCTTCTGATTCATTAAACATTCATGCAACATGGACATGAGCGCAACTGAATCATCCTCAGAGTATGAAATCAAGCTCCAGCCACTAGTGCCTTATTCACCTATTGTTTACATTGAGCACGCCCTAATTCATTCAGATCTTTTGTTAGGGAGTCAAAAAAAGACAGCGAGAGCCAATGGCTGTGCTCATAGGCGGAGTTTGAAGTGGAGCAGTGAGTGCACTCTTCCCCCTACTGACCAAATTTACAGTGTTAGAAAAGTATGTAACGGGTTTTGCAATTTTAATATTATTATTGCTAGAACCTTATATGATGGTGTGAGGTAACCCGGATTTATTTGAAGTCTACAGACGAGGATGCTTCAGAAAAGGGAATTTATTGGCTAAATATCAAACTACTTTTGGACTACATTCAATGATAAACAATAGAAAATAAAACCAGAAAACAAAACAAAACAAAGTGATAGTAATGAAAGACAAAATAGCTCGAGTAAGTTAGAGTGATTCACAGCTAAATGGTATGAGGCAGTGTGGTTTGGGGAGCCGCTTGGGAGAACCTCTAGAGAATTAACCTAAGCCTGGACGGGAATAACTATATGGCTGGATGTACCTATAAAAGTTCTCTTATTAAATAAATTGGCGTCAGGGCCCTGACAGCAAATTGATGGAACCAGCTTACGTTGGAGTCGGGGGCTGACTTCAGGAGGGGTCGTGTCAGGACAGACTCGATCGAAGGCTGGAGCTCACGCGGTGGTTCCCCTCCTCGCTGGCCGTGGATGCTGCATCTCCGTGCGGGCACTCGCCTTCCCGTCAGTGGTTGGGCGGAGGCGTCTTGTGGCCGTCTGATGGTGGAGCTTGGGCGGCCTTTCGATGGTCGATCTGTTCACAGATCAGTGCGTGGCTCTGGGTGCGATGCTGGGTCTCCGTGGTGTCAGAACCGCTCCCACTCCGCTGGCGAGGTTCAGGTTGCAATCAGGGTTCAGAGGCTGGTGATACTAATTTAACTAACTGCCTCTCTTTAGCAGAATCGAAAGTTATGGATATATCCTCCCTGGCCAGACAGGAAATATCCACCTTCCTTCTCTGAGGGTGGTTTAAACTTAAGGTGTGTAGACGAACAGGCAAGTTACAAAACAAACAAAGGTTTCAGATCTGAAAATTTAGCGTCCTAATACTTCTGACCTGTCTTTCTGACCAAGGCTGGCACAAACTTAGAAACTTAGCTATCCTTTTGATCCGAACGCAGGAATCTGAACTCCCAAATTTGCGGTGCACTCTGGTTTTGCTCGGCTGGAGGTCCTACCCTTTGGGGGTGGAGCCAGAGTGCTGATAGGTTCTCCTCACCTAAGGTTACTAGCTACTCATTGTTTCCAACTCTGATTGGTTGTGCATTTTAGGAATGCCTTCCCCAGAATCACTGCCTCCTTTGTTTCAGCTAGTTTAAACAAAGCCAAAGAAACATTTCTATATCATCAAATTGGTTTAACTTTCAAAATCAAGGAATGAACAACTAGGATATTCAGGCATGTTTCTAAGAGAGAGTTTAACCCTTGTTACCTGATACACAACACGTCAAAGAACACAGGTACTATTTGCTACTATCATATCTGAACATGACCCAATGCATGAAAAATAAAATCGACAATAAAAGGAAAGGAACAAAGGAAGAAAAGAAAAGAAAACCACATTCAGGATACATATTGGTCAATGGTCTAAACTCATAGCAATAAATGGTTGGGTCTGTCTGTAATCAAAGTTATACTCTATGTATTTCTAGCGCTTAATAGTAGAAAAAGATACAGGTAATATTTAGGCACTACCCAACAACAAGATTAATACAACAAGTAGTATTGCTTACAGATTATATAAATGTTGATAATCAAGCAGACAAAGCAAGAAGTTTCTTGAGTTCCTTATAAGCACAAGTCCTTACGGTGGTGATGTGGTAATTCGCGGTTTCACCCCTTGGGGTGCTGTGGGTCCATGCTTGAGATCCCTAGGGAATTTAGAAAGTTACAACTTTGCTGTCCAAAGTCGTACGAGTTCCGTTTTTGGTATGTCTAGTTTAGTTAAAAAGAGTTCTAACGAACGGTTGCAGTTTGGAGTGGACATATACCTTCAAGATTACTTCAAGATAAAGTTGTCCACAGGACTTTGGAGGGCCATGTGGCCAATATTCCAGGGAGGCATTGTCCTGTTGCCCTCTAGGTCAAGGGAGAGGGGTGCTGGTTCTTGATTCAGCTGTAAATCTGAGTCTGGGGTTGGGGGGTATTAAGCCGACAGATTTACACCTCAATTCCAGACTTGCTGGAGCCAAAAGGCCCTTAACTTTGGGTTGTTGATACGTTAGAAACACTCAGCCTAGGGGTAAAGTTTCAGCCAGTGTTCTCTACAAGTATAATGATGTGATTGTATAGTTTAACTATTATTCTAAAATAACATATTTAATATGCTGTAATATTGCAGTGTATAAGATGCTTCTGCACTAGCTGTGTTTTTGGGGTTTTATGGGAGGTCTCGATTATTACTCAGCTCTACGTTGACCTTTTAAAAAGCTTCAGTGTATCAAAGATTCCACCCATTTCTTTATATCAGAAATTTAAAATGAGTCAAAGCAGTAGAACACTGCAGGGCAGAATTAACACAACCTAGTTCAAATAGTCTTTTGTTCTTGCTTATAAAAATATTCAGCAGTCAAATGGAACTTGGTTTGGAACTTTACTTGCTTGGCTACACTTTTGTAGTCAAAAGGCAAAGAAACTGTAGCTGAATCGACCTCTTCTGGACTTGAAGTTTCTAAGAAGACTGTTGTGAGGGCTCTTCTTTGTGATGGGCTTCAAGGTCATCGCCTAAGAAAAACTCCATTACTCATACTGTGGCACATGAAAGCAAGACTGACATTTGTCTGTGAAACATAGGGAGTTTTGGATGTCGGTCTTTTGGTGACATGAGACTGAACTAGAGCTGTTCAGGCACATGGATGTTGCTTTGTTTCGTGAAGGACAGGAAGGGAAAGGCCTTCAACCCCAAAAAACACAGTTCCCACATGGGGGTGGGAGCATAATGCTGTGGGGCTGTTTTGCACAGGGAACCTTGTTCAGGTATCTGGGGTCATGAAGAAAGAAGATTATGTTGACATTTTGAAGGATAATGTGAAGAAATCTGCTGACAGTCTGGCTTTAGGTCACAGTAGGTTCTCCAGTAAGACAATGACTTAAAGCACATGTCCAAACGTTTAAGGAATAGGACACCAAAATCAGTGTCCAGAAGTGGCCTGCACAAAGCTCAGAACTCAATCCTATTGAGAATCTATGGTGGGAGCTCAAGTTTACGGTCCATGCTCCAAGACTATTTCATTTGCATGAGCTGGAACAATTTGCCATGGAGGAATTATTGTAAATTGTCAGAGGGCTAATTTTGGCCCTGTCATTTTTGTTTATTCTTGTTTCTTGTTTTTGATTTTGTCTTTGTTCTTTTGGAAGCAATTATACTATAAACAATTTTGGTACTAAGTATTTAGTTTAAAGGGGGCTAAACATATTGACCTTAACAATAAATAGGTTGTCTGTCTGTCTGCCCCGCAATGGATTGGCAGCCTGTCCAGGGTCTATCCTGCTTTCTGCCCAGCTGGGATAGTCTCCAGCACAACCCTGCGATCCAGAAGGATAAGCAGTTTAGATGATGTGTGTGTCTGTATAAACAGGTTTTTACCAAGTTTAACAGCCTTGCATAACTATGGTGTTTAGACTACTGCTTTGCTAAATATTCTAAAATTCACACATTTGCACCAGCTAGCTACTTAGCAGTGTTTGTAGTTTAAATTGTTTGCTAATCAGTTTTAATTGTGACGTTAGGTAAGAAGGCTGGTTTACAGTAGTCCGAGCATGTTACCTAAATTAAGCATGTTACCTAAATCTGATTGGATGGCGTTGGACCTGGCAGTAAAGTGTTTTACTGTTTTCAGTATAAACTGTATTGTACTGTATTAGAGTGTACTCTCTTAACCCTCTTATCCTCAAATTTACTAACATCTTTTATCCTTGGGTTCAATTTGCCCCCATTAATTTAAACCCCCAGGTAAATTGAAGTGCTTGTGGGAGATATGTTTTCCCCTGCCTCATGTTGTGCAAACCCTCAGTGGTTCACTACTATAGGTATCATTATGTCAACTTAGGGCCCAAAGGCAGAGGGAGGTTTTTGAATATATACAATTGCATGTTATAGTGACCTCAATATCATCCAAAACAATCAAAACAAATGTGTATAAAATGTTGACATTTCGTTTTATACAGCCTGGGGGTCAAAACATTAATGTCATGTTTACCCAGTTGTCCCCATTAAATTAGGAAAAGTTATTAAATATGAAACAAAAAGTCAATCACTTATTTAAGACATTAAACACTGAATGGGATTAAAATCCCCCCAAAAATAATTTTGTTGCCAAAACCGACAAAAAAAGGATTACTTTAAAGTAAATTAATTGACTATCAAGACAGATATTGTACATATTGTAATTTTTAATTTTCAATAATATTTCATGATATAAGTATCGGTGCCTTCCGCCCAATGACAGCTGGGATAGGCTCCAGCACCCCACCCAGAAGGATAAGCGGTTTAGATGATGGATGGATGGATAAGTATCGGTTGGAATCATCAGCAGAGGGCGACGGGCCAAGGTGCCATAACTTCAGGGAACTCCAATTCCCAGAAGTCCTTGGGCTGATTAGGCCCAAACACACACACCTGCGGACTCCTCTACTTAAGACTGTGGCAAACAGCAGCCCTTTGTCAAACCTTTGTTGAGGGGTGACCGGTATGGTACGTAGCCCAGGTGGGTATGTAAACAAAATGGAAAGAGAGAGTAATTGCCCCAAAATTACTTAAAAACCATAAGAAGGCTTGAGCTTCAAACTTCTCCAAGCCATACAAAAAGTGTTTTCTCGATTAAGAGCAAACAAGTGAAACACAAAGTCTGTCTTCCTCTCATAATTGCAGAGGAAGTAAATTGTTTTCTGATTACCTCTTATTTCACGTTTCTAGTTCAGCCTTTGTTTGAGCACGCTGTCTTCAGCGTTTCCTTTGTTTGCCCTTTTCCCCGCCTTTTATTTCCCGCTCCTTAGGGTGTATTCCCCATTGTCGCCCGCGCTTCCCGGTGACGCAGCTGTAACTCCTGTGCCAATTTCCCACTCCATTGCCTTAATAAATTTATTTAACCCCCTTCCTCACGGGTTTTTCTCTTTTGCACTTGGGGCCATCTCCCTGCTGTCCCATAACAGTTTGCAAGAGGAGGGGGTATTTTATTATGATTTCAATTTACTAGAGTTATTTCTGCGGCAAGAAAATCCTCCATTTTTTCCAGTAATGTATACTGGAAGGTGATGAAGACTAATTAAGGCCTGATCTTGAGGAGGACTCAATTTTGGGTTTTAGACTTAACCTAGTCTCACTCTCTCCTTTGGACTTGGTCTTAACTCGGACACCACCCACTTTAGACTTGTTCTTGTGTAGACCTGGATCAGAAACATATTGTATAAATTGAGCTGTAAAAACATGAACAGTTTCAGTTATTTAGTTTAAACCTGAATAAGCCTCAACGTTTACATCTGGCTAGAAAAGCTAGATTTGAATGCATTTAACAGCACTGAAACGTAGAGGTTTCCTGTTAAGCTTCTTATGATTGCCTGTATCACATTATTTTATTTAGCTATGTACAGTCATGTGAAGAAGTAAATATCATGCCCCCACTTTAATAACCAGAAGAACAGTGATGATGAATGAATTAGCACAATTTTTATGTAACTCGGCAAGCACAGACATACAGATACCCTATCTTCATTCAACATTGTTGACAGATAAAAGTGATAATTTAACAAGAGACACTTAAAATGAACATTTGATGTCAACCTTTATGTTGTTGAAATGAGCACAAATGCAATTGCTGCTGTGCTGCCTCAGAGCCTGGCCAGCCTGCAATCACAGAATCGACTATGAATTCCCTTTTGTACCAGAGAGTGCTTAAGGAGAATGTTTGACCATCTGTCAAAGAAGTTGAAGCTGAGAAGTGGACCTTCCAATAGGATAATGATCCCAA